>NW_009185795.1:0-3800 GCF_000690835.1 Fulmarus glacialis | reverse complement strand
ATTCTATGATTCTAGTTAACAGGGTACAGCTATAGTACTGAGTGGGGCATTACCAGTTGCCATGATGCACACTGGCACACTGTGAAGAGGATGGTGACATGGCTGACATCACCCACTGCAGTTGGTCATGATGGCCACAGAACTTCCACAGGGTTCCCCGAGGCCTTGTAGAGAGTTAGAGACATACCCCAGAGCTGACGTCACCACAGCATGCAGGGATGAGCATCCTTTCCCCTGGAGGTTGGGAAACCTCTGCCAGATGACTCAGAGGATGTGTCCAACACACGGTGCATGAGATGGTGCTGCAGATGCCAGCCTCCAGCAGACTTGGACAGACCTGCCCCCTCCAGCTGGCTTCCCACCGGTATGAGGCAGGGGCTGTCAGGTTTTGGAGGCTCACATACCCCTATTTCTTTTCTCCACAGGAGGTGGAGTGGGTGTATTAAAAGCTGGCCGTCAGCTTCAGAAAGGGTCCCTGCGTCCCAAAATTCAGGGTCCACTGCTGCAAACTCCGGCTCTGGTCTTTGCTCTGGGGCTGTTTGCTCTGGAGGGGGCTGGAGGGGGAGACTAGGCTTGTGAAGCCTCATCTGCAGTGAGTGAGTGCGGTCCAGGCCCGTCCCCTCCCCAGCATGGACAGCGGGGTGCCTTGCCGTCTGACAGAGGGACACTCTCTACCCGTTCTGGGAGGGCAGAGTCCAAAGTTCGTCACATCTCACCTCCCAATGTCTTCCCCAAGCAGCAGACGTGCCTCTCCCGAACTGTGCACCACGGCTTTGGCTGTCCTTTCCCTTTCGCTTGCTGCAGCCTCCCCATCTACCCAACAGTATCCAGCAGACCCAGGGGATGCAGGAGACCAGAAGTTTTCACTTCAGGGACTCCTCTGTTAGCGCAGGGACGGAGGCTGAGCTGTGCCCGGAGCTGGGCGGGTGCCGTGGGTCCCCACGCCATCTAGTGTTCCACCGGCAGCGGGACGTGGGAGTGGGAAAGGCTGTGAGACTCTCCCCTCTCCACAGGTTCCCAGCTTCCCACGCCAGGTCAGCGTGCAGTCTCTAACTGGGAATTTTACCCGCTCCAGCTTTATTTCCCAAAAGACTCAAGCGCCTGCTTGGCTTCACAGAGCGTGATCGGCACACAAGCGAGCGGTTTAACCGTGCCAGGTCTCGCGTGGCTGCGCACTTGGGAATGGTCGCACCGGAGGGATTAAGTAAAACGGGTCCTGGGTCAGTGGATGTGGACCAGAGGTGCCAAAAGGAGTGACCAAAAACAATCAAGGCACCAAAAATGCTGTCAAGAGCTTGAAACAAAGCCAGTAGTATTCATAGGATAATGTCAGGGCAATCAAAACCTTCAAAGAGAGAGGAGTTCAGAAGGTGTCCAATTCCTGCATGGATCCACCATGGCTCTCACGGCTGGTGATGCAAGATTATTCTTCAGTGAACATAAAGGGACCAAGGAATTTTATTTTTTTTTTTTTAAACTTCAGATAAACAGGCTTCTGGCAGACGTGAGTAAGAAGAACAAATCTAGACCATTCCAGAAAGTGATTTTATTTTATAAATAAAGCAGTTATTTGTAATAGAGCAGTTAAAGACAATTCAGAGAAAGACTGAAAAGAAGGAAACTGGTACTTAAAGATATTAGCCGCTGGGAGCACACAGACATGGTTTTTGCTCAGAGTCCGGGAGATGCATGAGCAGACTTGGAATAATGAATTTTTGTTCAGAAACTCCCTGCTGAAATAGGAGGAAGGCCAGAGCTGGACTGAATTTGAAGGAATAGATTATAGGAAAGCAGAGATGGGACTGTAGTCACACGTATCAGGGATCCAGGGCATCTGAGGTGATGGAAGGATGGCAAGAGGCTCGTAGTCACAGACAACAGTCTCCTCTTCCAGCCAAGTTTTTTTTTTGTCTGGAGATATATTCCATTTTCAAGAGAAGTCAGATCTGGAATACGGCTGACATCCTTCTGGCTGCGATTGCTACAGAGTGGAGGCAGTTTGCAGGAAGCACACGACAGCCGACGTTTCCAGGAAGGCACTGAACCCACCGGCGTGCAGAGGGAATCCCGCAGGCTGGGGACACATGCAAACCTGTGCATGTGCAAAGCACCTCTGCATCCCAGAAGCAACGGTGCGTATGCCAGAAGTTTTGGGATCACTGTTCGTGTGATTGACGGCCAGTTCTCATGAGATGTGGCTGTGCAGGACTTCTCGGCATTTTAGAAGTTTCGTCAGATGTCCAGGAATCCTAGACAAACACAGAAAACTCTCCAAATATGCCTAGGTAAAATTCCTGTCAGGAAAATAAAAGGCATGTTTTAAAAACATAAATGGCTGGTAGTTTCAATCAGGCAGTTTTCATAGGAGGGTGGGGTGGTCTTGTCAGCTGTAGGGGGAAACAGGATGGCCTCCTGCCCCATTACCACATTGCAGGTAGGGAAGGCGCTCACAAAATCATAAGCTGAATTTTTTTTTGAACCGCTAATGTGGTTAGCGTGATGGTTAGAGTGATGAGCGCTCATCACTCTGTGCAAGAGTTAAGGCTCACGTCAGCCTGGCATGCAGGCAGAAGTAATTGAATTCTTGAAGCCATAGATGCAAAGTTAAGGAGCTCTAGGTCTGGTCCAGCATGGACCCAGCATGCTCGTCATCATGAATAACCAATCCCGCTGGGAAGAATGCAATATAAAGCATGGGAAGGTGATAGCTGGTCATGCTGAACGTGACCCCATCTCTTGCAGGCACCAGGAGCGTGTGCTGAGGCATCCCAGCCTCCAGCAACCCGCAGCCACAGGCCTTTCTCAACCAAGGACAGCGACTTTGTATTTATGACTCTTGATTGATTTACTGTCGTTAATTTGTCCTGTTACTTTTAAACCCATCTGAACAGCTAGCATCCTTACTGCCCTGCTGTCAGGAGCTCCGTACTAAACTGCGCGTTGTGTGAAGCCCTTTTCCTTGTTGCTCTTCTCTGAACCATTTCTACCCTAGTAATTCCTAACTCCAGTTTTGCAATTTTAGACTGCTAATGCACCATGAGCTGCCATTTCTATGAATATTTAATCACACTTAATGTGGCTCCTAACTCTGTTCATTAGAGTGGTTCCTAATAATTTGCATGCTGGGAATATCAGATACACTGCACTGTAGTTCCTGGGGTTTTCCCTGGAACTCTGTTGAAAACTGCTGGGGTTTTTTTAAGGCTAATGAGCAAATGCCATCTGGTCTGGGGGATTTGTCACTGATCATTTAGCAGTGTGCTCGTTCTGCAGTTCCTCTAACGAACAATTTGAGGCAAATCCTCTGTTTAGCAGCTTGATACTGGAAAATAACCTGAAGAAGAGGGGCAGCCCCTCCACTCAGAATGAAAACCGTGCTCAGCTGCCTGCCAGGAAAGACCGATCCTCAGCACCTTCGCAGAGCAGAGCCAGGCAGGCACCGCAGGGTGCTGCGAGCGGGACACCAGCCACGAGAGGGGGCTCAGAGAAGGCGCAACGAAGCCAACCCAAACATCTCATCCGAAAACGTTCAGTTTGGTTTGGCTACAGCAGGTAGAGCTGGAAGGGAGAAGCCTGCGGGCCTACAAACATCGCCCTCCACCGCGGGCCGGTACACGGGCGCCTGCCCGGAGGACAGAGACCCGCTGGGCCCGGCGGCTGCGACGACGGTGTCGCTGCGTCCCGGTAGACCTCTGCTCCTCGCCCCGCAGCTCCCCGAGCTGGTGCCGGCTGAACACCGCACGCCTCCGCCTGGGGACCGTCAGGCTCTGGGGTTAACTACGGGAAAAACTGGAAACCGC
>NW_009185794.1:46190-46467 GCF_000690835.1 Fulmarus glacialis | reverse complement strand
CGATGCGGGGGTCCAAGGGGTCAGCGTGGGACACCGGGCTGTGGGGTGCTGTCCTGCTGAGCCAGGGACACTGCACAGTGCTGGGCCCCAGGTCAGGCCAGCGAGAGCTCCCTGCCCGGCCCGGGGCTGCGGCTCTTCCCCTGCAGAGCTGGGGTGGGCTCTCTGGGGCTGCGCAGGGTCCCACCCCGCGCTTGCCCTTCAGCGGCCAGTTGGATGTTTCCTGCGCAAAATGCAATGAGGAAAAGGTGTAAACTGAGGGGTGGGTGAAAGAGCTGGT
>NW_009185794.1:0-46105 GCF_000690835.1 Fulmarus glacialis | reverse complement strand
CCTTTTTTCTTTTTCCTTTTCTTTTTCCTTTTCCTTTTTGCTTGCCTTTTCCTTTTCCCTTTCCTTTTCCCTTTTCCTTTTTGCTTTCCTTTTCCTTTTTTCACTTTTCCTTTTTCCTTTTCCTTTTTGCTTTCTTTTTCTTTTCTTTCCTTTTCCTTTTCCCTTTCCCTTTCCTTTTCCTTTTTTTCCTTTTCCTTTTCCCTTTCCTTTTCCTTTTCCTCTTTTCCTTTTCCATTTTCCTTTTTTGCTTTCTTTTTCCCTTTCCCTTTGTTCTTTCAAACAATTTAAACCACAACCCTTCAGGTGTGGGGCAGTGCTTGGTCACAGCAGCATCCCAAGCGCTAAGGCGGGGGTTTGGGAGCCAGGACTCCCCTCGGGCTGCCCATCCCAGGGGGGAGCTGCCCCATTCAGGTCACCCCACGGCAGCAAGGAAAGGCTCCGTCAGCACCGAGAAAAGCCTGAGATCTATTTATTTGTTTGTTTATCAGGCCAGGAGGAGGGTTGGGGGAGGCTCAGCTCTGCTCCTCACCAGGGATTTGTGCTGGCACCGGGGCAGGGTCCTCGGGGCCCCTGGTCTGTGAAGCGGGCCAGTGTTCGCCCCTGTTTCCGCAGCCCCCGCGTGCACGGGGGATAGGGCTGAGTCAGACCCGGCACCAGCCACAAAACCGGGGTCCCTTCCCTGCTCCCCTCAGGCCTGCGGCTGCCGAGTGCCACCTGAGGGACAAAGGCTTACGGCACGAAGTGGGATGAATTCACCAGTGCTCATAGGCGACCGAATAAAAGAAAAGCAATAAGCTAGAAAATCCTGACCTTTTCTTGCCCATGTCCAAACTCCTTACAACAGCATGAGTTAGCGAAATAAAATAGGCTCTCTCCTCCCCTTCCCCGAAAAAGGGAGATGGCAAATTTTTTTTTTAGAGCCTGAATTGTGCTGGATGTTAATGACTTTTGAAAGACAGCCAAAACCTAACACTTCAGGCTTAGGATTTTTCTCTCCCGGAGGCATCAAGCAGCCCCTGCCCTGGAAGCAGCTTTCCTGCTGCACGCACTGTGCTGGCCGTGCACGATCCTCCAAAGCTCCTTCCCCCAAGGAGCTCCAGCAGGAGGGATGCACGGGGAGACTTCGAAATGGCAGTTCTGGACCCTTCGCCTTGGGTGACTGAGAATTTACAGGCTCTTTGGCAAGCTAGATTTGCAAATGAGAAAGGACAACAGGGTCTCATGCCTGGAGAACAGGGAGCCCTCGGCTTTGTGGGGAGCAGGGAAGGCTGGCAGGGGAGGCGGGTGGAAAAGGCTCCAGCAGGAGGGATGCACGGGGAGACTTCGAAATGGCAGTTCTGGACCCTTCGCCTTGGGTGACTGAGAATTTACAGGCTCTTTGGCAAGCTAGATTTGCAAATGAGAAAGGACAACAGGGTCTCATGCCTGGAGAACAGGGAGCCCTCGGCTTTGTGGGGAGCAGGGAAGGCTGGCAGGGGAGGCGGGTGGAAAAGGGCAGGTGATTGCAAATGAGAAAGGACAACAGGGTCTCACGCCTGGAGAAGAGGGAGCCCTCGGCTTTGCGGGGAGCAGGGAGGGCTGGCAGGCGAGGCGGGTGGAAAAAGGCAGGTGAAATTCCTTCCTGGAATTTTGCTTTGCTTTGTGTCAAAAGAAATGCACCAAAAACCCCCAAACCAAAACACACAGTTCAACCCGATTAATGCTTTTCTAAGGGGAGCTGCATGGAGGAGCAGCCCCTGCCCACACCGTTATCACTTGCTCAGCTCAAATAAGGTCTGAGGCGCTTAGTTTTAATTGCCATTTCAAGAGAGGAGCATTGGCCAGGAAAGGCAGTTTTCCCACTGCCTCCCTGGGCACAGCACAGCAGAACAGCCAAAGGCACCTTCTTGTACGATGTCTTTTCAAGGGCTTTCCTATTTAGTAACGTCCAGAGCAGCAGTAAGCCAGTCCATTATAATTATGCACTGGCATAAAAATATTGGCCACATGTTAAAACTTGAAGTAGGTCAGGCAGCCATCTGGTCTTGCTGACAGACCTCCATAACCATAGTTAAAGAAAGATTTTCGTTTTAGAAACCTTACAGCTTGGATAAAATCTGAAAGACCAACCATAAATGGGTGTTTCAGCTACTGCCCCACTCCAGGGGTTAGAAAAACCACAGCCTGACATTTATTGGCTCCTGTTTTAAAAATAGCTAAAGCTTTGTCTACTTCTAATGAAAAAAAAATTTAATTCCCCAAACATGATTGTCTCAGCCTCCCACCCAAGGAGTCAGTGAGTGGTGGGGGCAGCCAAGGAGCCCATCTCCTCCATGCCATATGGCTCGCTCACCCCTGGAATGGGCAGCGTCAAAGCCGTGTATGGGCAGCTCCGTAGATCAGCATGCTTATTCTTGAACAAAAAAAAAAATTATTGTACCTTTATATTATTAAATTTCAGTTATAAAAACCCCAACCCTCACAACCCCAAGAGCAGCTGCATCCACCGAATTAAAACAGAGCAGTGCAGCTGAATGATCACCTTTAACAAGAGTCCCTCTCCCCAAGCCCCCACTGCACCCCGGGGAGCAGAGCGGCCCTCACCAGGCACACCACAGCACGGCCTGAAGAGCTCAGCCTGACTGGGACGACCAGGATTTAGGGGCAGTTTTGTTGCTCGGGGCGCTGTGCCTGCACTAGGACCACTCGGGTTCTCCCAGGACAGTACGTGCTCAGCCTGGGGATGCAGTCAGCCATTTGTTCTGCCAGAAAGCCTTTGGCAGGGCCACTGGGTAAAAGGAAATAAGCAGCTGGAAAAAGAGAAGTTATTGCACTTGCTAGTTCAGGTGGCCGGACACATTTCAGCCTGCACAGGGGCAAGTGCACCCATGCTGTGCTAAGCTCGCCAGTGCAATCCTTCTAGATAATACACATAATACACTCCACAAGGGATGCTGCTGCAATCAGCTGAACTGCTGAGGTTGAAGCTCCCTTTCAAACTGTGATAAAAGAATATAAAATCATCATATAATCCATAAAAGCAACCATTTTCTTTTTAGGGCTACCTGAAGACTTTTTAAGCACAGTATTTTTCATTCCTTTTGTGTATTCACAGACTAGTAAAAAAAACTGTGTACGTGTACTGTGGGGAAGATAGGATTTTATGTGACAGGGAAGTGCCCAGCAGAGGCCGTTTTCCTTCTAAAACCACGTTTCCTCATACCTTGTACCTGCTCAGGTTTCTACTCCCCAAGACAGACTGCTTTGCTGAAACTTCTCCACAGTGGCAGGGGGCTGAAGCGTCCCCCAGAACAGCATTGCCCAAGAACAGCTTGGCAGACTTGAATTCAGCACATAAAATAACAGGGAAGCTTTGCATCAGATGAATGAAACAGAGGCTGACCCTTTTTTCCAAACAGTTCACATTTATTGATAACAATAAAAAAATCTTTTAAAGACTATCTGTATTTTATTACCAAGAATGAGGTATTATGTATACAAAACATTTACAGAATTCGATATGCAGTTCATGAGTACAGACAGGAAAGTGCAGAAGGACACTGATAACAGGAAAAAAGCCAACGGAAGAGTCATTGGCTGAGAGAAGGAAGAAGAGCAATAATATCACACAAAGAAAGACCAGGGTATGGGAAATTAATTAGTCAGACTGCAGTGATCAAGTCATATTGCCACAGCACTTTGCTTGGAGGAGGATTAACTATTGTTTTTCTGGAATTTTATCTCCCCAGCTGTTTGTGCTGTCATGTGCTTTGAGCTCTAAAAGATGTGTTATGATTAACAGCAGGAAAAACCCAAAATGCCACTTTTGAGCCAGCTCAAGTGAAAAAAAAAAAATAGATCTTCTGACTTGAAAAGTGACTGCAACTCAAAAAGGTCTACAAAGCCAGACACCTCTGGACACATGTGGAGTGTTGAATGAAGCAGTTTCTTTACAGTTGTCAGCAAAATCGCCATCTGAGAGAGAGAGAGAGAGAGAGAAAGAAAAAGAAAGAAAGAAAGGGGACCATCTTCAACCCTTACAGCCTGGCAAATGGAAAGTGACATTTGCGAAGAGCCACAAGTGTCATTAAGTTAACCTCACTGTGCCTCCTGCTGCACTAGCTCTCTGCGCCTGGGAATACTGGTTCCAGCATGTCAAGAATCAAACCACTTCTTCAGCCCGCTTGGTTCCTCCTAGGCAGACAGCTCGTATGAGCAGCCCGAGAGCCACAGTGTGCGGCTGTCTGCTGTGCAGACGCTGGGTGGGGAGCTGCTTGATACCAAAGCGGTGTCAAGACAAAATAGACAAAAAAGACAAAATAGACCAGTTTGGTTCAGTTTGAGGAGACTGGTCTCTCAGCACCTCTAAATCTGTTATTAAAATACTTTGTCAGCTCTGTCTGCCACGTTCCACAGCCAGAATTGGTCCGCAGGAGAGGTGCTCCTAGCTAGAGGTTAGTAACCTGCCTCTCAGAAGATTTGCAGTCATAAGAAAGATTTATACTGAATTCAGAACCAGCTTTCCTCAGGCAGGGCATCCAATATCTTAAGTGAGTTCTGCTTTGAAAGTGCAAGACCTCCGCAAGCTTCTCTACCACTTACCCACAACAGTGCTGCCCGCCCAAGACTTAACAGAGCCTATCTGGTTTTCTAGTAGGGACTGCAGCCAGCACAGTAGCTCCTTTTTGCCTGGATAGGTAGTTTAGCTCTAAGAGGGTGAGGAAAGACCAGGCAGGGTCTAACTATGGAAATCCTGCTGGATTTCAGACTGAAATCTTCTCTGCTCCACTGCCAGGTATGTTCTGTAGTTGTCTGCTGACAGCCCTTTGCTCAGCACTTCAGTCTTTTGTGCCTTTTGCTGTGCGTGGAAGAGAGGGCTCGAAGTGGAAGAATACCTGAACAGACTTTAAATAAAAGAGTTCAAGTAGGATTGCTTGGGCCTGGGTAGAATAGGGATGAAATCCAAAATGGCAGTTCACCACTGGCAGTAGCAATTGTGAAAATGGTCGAGCAGGCACTGCTTAGAGCATCTTCTACTGTTATCACTTAAGAGCGAAGATCCCTGTGCTCCCTGCCTACATTAAAGCTTTTGCTGCTCAGGACTAAAGCACTGTCCCTGTGCTCCCTGCCTACATTAAAGCTTCTGCTGCTCAGGACTAAAGCGCTCTATTTCTGACATACACAGGGAAGGATAGGAGGCAAGAGGGATTGAAAAGTACACAGGAAGGATGTAAGCCATACCTCCTTTAGACTGATTTAAGAAGCAAGCTTAAGCTCTGCATGAATTCCTGATAAGAACAGGAAGTCTCAGTAAAAATCAATTCACGTGGAGTGTACTAAGGAAGTGAAGCTCCAGCGCAGAGCTGGGAACCAACTCTGGATCAGCCCAGCGTGACACAGTGAGGGAGAGCCTGCTCTCTGCCTCTCTCTCCACAGTGCTTCAAGCACAAATCCAAGGAAAGAATGAAATGATTTAACCCATCAAGACCCAGAGCTCAAATTCCCCAAAAATGTGCTCATACAAAAGGTATTAGTGTTTACAGCCTGGCCACAGCTCTGTGGGCATGCTTTGAAAAAAACGGACTCACAAAGTCAAGTATCCAGCAACTGCTTTTCTTTGTCTCGGACATCGCTTAGTGGCAATGGGAGAACAATTTGCAGCACTGGGAGATCACAGGGGATTTCTTAAGATGGCAAGGAATGTCCTGACAGGAGACTTGCAGTTGATCTCTAATGCACTCTGGAGCATTTTTGGTAGGGTTTTTCTCTTTTTTTTGCTTTTTAACATTTACACAATTAAAAAAATTATTCTTAACTGATGCACTGGTTATTTTTCCTTTCAGTGAGAGCCCTTGTGTTCAGAGTTAGGATCTGTGCAAGCACGCTTGCAAAAGTATTTATGGCTGAGTTAGGAAAAAGGGTTAAAGTTGAGACAAGCTGTTGGATCTAACAAGGACCAAAACCACTAAGTTTAAAATTCAAACAGCTACTTTACTATCTATAAAAGGCTTTTGTGGGGTGGGGTTTTTTGCGCAATTGCCAGTTGAATATGCTGTATTGCAGTCAGCTGCCACAGGCGAGGGTCCAGCCATCTCATCCATTTGCTTTTCGTCTGTGGTGGCACTACCTGGAAATCATGGAGCTGGAATGGGACTGGCTAGAAGAGGTGGTGGCAGCACTGAGCTGGGAGAATCCGCTGTGGCTTGATTCAAGGCTGGTCATAGATCCCCTGCAATAGAAAACAAAGTAGTTTTAAGCTTCAGATTTTGCTTTCTGCTATATATCTATATTGTATTTGTTTGCACACTGAATAAAAAGCAAGTAACGGTTTTGGTGCAGATACTCAAAAGCTTTTCTGCCTTACCACGTAAGATAATGGGGACACCAAACACCTTGCAAAAAACAGATGCTGTTCAAAGAGACTGAGAACTAGTTTCAGTCAAGTATATCAACTGTCAGGCAAATGAACTGACTCAATTCCATTCTGAGTTGCACCCATTTCTACATGACAACCTGCCAAGCCCAACAACTCACACAATGCTTTCAAAGCTGAGCAAAGTGACCAATGATCATTACAATGAGATAACTAATTAGCCCCCTTTATACATTAGTTGGCTCCAGTGCCAGTACTGGCTGAATTTTTTTTTTTTTGAGGCCTAAGAAAACACAAGGCCTCACAATTTACTTGTATTTAAATGAACCTGACACTGGCTTGATCATCTAAGTATCAGAAAGATTTGGTATCAGCTGATCTTCATGAACCTTGGCCAGACATACCTGAAGTCTTCAGATCCTATTACTTCTGTATAGTACATCACTTTACATTTGTGAGAGGAGACCTGTAGAGATGCTAGTACATCATCCACACGAGGCAGGTTGGTTGTAGCACAGGCAGGCATGCTATGAAATTTCCACTGGAGAATATAGAAGCCAGGCCACCTGGTCACATGCGATCCCTGGAAGCAGCCGCAGTAAAAACTGAAAATTAACTTTGTTAACACAAAGATTTGTAGGCTTGAAATTTGTTTTCCAAGCTTGGAAAACTGCCTACATGCCCAGAATTTTTTCCCCAATATTGGCAAATATTTCAGCTCCTCAGCCAACTGGCAGTGCTGGTCAAGTCTCCCCACACAGCATACTTATAAAAGTTATGATAGAACGCCAGCAGATCCTCCTGCTTTTTGACAGTGTCAACGGGTTAGGATTTAAATACCCTGAAAGGACAAAGTTCTTGTTTAAAACAATATACATTTTTTCCATTTAGTTTCATTAACGGCTGTTCTTTATGACAGCCTCACAGAAAGAGAAAGTGCAGTTCAAGAGGTCAATGCCCATATTTCCAGTTTAACACTTCCAATTAAATGACTTAAGGAGCTCCTTTTTCAAAGGCTGTTCAACTCTTATTTCAAGTTGAAAGGAATAGCAGTGGCAGACTGTGATTGTAAACATGCTGCATGTAATATCAAACTTGGTAATTAAAGGATAGGTTGCAAATGCCATAAAAAAACATGTCAGGAACCTTGGCCATAGCAAGCTCCTTAAGGTGCCTGTTAGAGGGACAAACACATAGAAGCTCAGTCTTAATTTCCAGACTTCTCTCGTTACTGAGGTAAGACACTATGATATTCTTCAAACACAGACTGTTTGCTTCAGAAAATAATGGTCAAAATTACAGCACAAAACACATCTTGCTGCTTTCTGGATATGCACTACGTTCTAAGTGGCTTCCCTATAATTCTTGCTGATCAATCTCAATCACTATTAGCCTGATGCTACTTCCCCTCACAGTAGATCCCATGTAAATACTATCCCCGTTCCCTGCAGCATGCAGCTAGGAACAGAAGCTGAAATGTCGGCCAAAAGCAAGCAGACAGTCCAGAGCTGAATCACTACTCAGTCATCAGTAACGACTGTGAATTAGCTAGCTTCCATCTGCTCCCGCACTAGGATTCGGCAGTCTTACCTGCACACTCTCCCCTTCTTTGCAGATAAGGGGAGACTCCACCATACTGTAATCACGCCCCAATTGCCAGACTTTGTCTATCAACTGGACGTTGTTCCCACCAGGAGATGTAATACTGTGAGCTCCCAGAGAATCCTTTTTAGGAGGCTGTGGGGCTCTTTTGGAATGAAAGATGTTAAAAACAATGTCGCCCTTGCACACGTCAAAATCCCATGTGATCACAGATGAGGCATCCACAATCTGAATGAGAACCTGAGACAGCAGAAAAGTCGTATTAGACAATAGTAATTTGCTCAGTAAAGACAGAAACTCTTACCAGAAAAGACGACAAAGCCCAGAGGTTTTGTTGCTGGGCTTAATTTAGACTTTTAAAAAGGCAGTGTAGATACAAATTCTGTCATGATGGAGTGTCCTTATTTTAACACACGACTTTCAGAAGCTCTCAAGTAGCTTCTGGGAATATCGTTTGTCTTTGCTTAGAAGGACACTGCTTTGAATAGATGAAAAACAGTGATATTCTCTAAATGGCAACACGATGATACCAGGAACGGTCACAAACTTCAGCTACTAAAGCATCATTATGCACCAGAACTATAGAAGAACAAGGTGGAAGCATGGCAACTAAATAATTAAGTTCTAAACCATTTTCAGTTCAAAAGACAGTGTCCAGAGCAGAGGGTTGAGATGAAAGAAAGGAAGGGTAGGCTGCAACCGTACCTCATGCGGAGCTCCTTTGAAGACACTTGCAGACTGGTAGATTGTTTCAGTCCAAAGCTTTATGTCTTCATTTTCCAACTCTTCTGCTGTCCGGTAAAGGGACTTGGGAACCAGCCCACCCTCTGGTACTTCACACTAAAAGCATAAACAGCCATTAAGAAGTATCCCCTCTGTACATCCGCGCCCCGTCATGCTCTCTGCCTGCTAGCTTCAGAAACCAAAACTGACATTCAGCAAGTACTCTGAAGAATAAGATATGAACAGAGTTTGAAAGTCATTTTATTGCTTGTACATCATACATACATAAATTTATTTTACAATGATCTGGTTTAGGTGAGTTTGCAGAACTAGACGCCGGAGGAACAGATCTTGTATATACACAACAGCTACCACCACAGAAAATGACTGTGCAAATGCTATAGTTATCACTCATACTGCCCTATACTGAAGACAGACGTGAGCCACTTAAGAATCCTGAGGAAAGTGGCAATAGCGACTCAGTCTAAAAAATATAGCCTACAGACACCTGAAGGAACTGGGGTAGCTAAATTTAAGGATGAAGGATGGTGAGGAGATACAGTAAGTTTCTGAACAGGTAAAAGGATATTGCAGTCAGGAAGGTAACAGTTTTCAAGTTACAACTGTCTTGACAGCTCAGTACCAGAACCGATTACACAACTTCCCTAAGCAATCATCTCTTTTAAGAAGTCTCTAGTAATGAAGTTAAACAACTATCTGATCAGGAATAGGTTCCATAGAAGTGTTTGGGGCAGTAAAGTGTTTGATAACTGAATTACAAATGAGAATTGAAAGGATCTTTGAGAAGTCATTTTTGTTCAAATATCCAAAAGTAAAGAAGAGAAAAGAGACTATCCCTGTCTGACCAGCAGGAAGTATTGTAGCAATTTGCTTTCTGGTAACATTGACTTTTGCTTACTTAAGCAGTGCATCTTGCCAGCATCTCAAGGTCCAAATTAGATAGCACAAACTCTCTCCACTGAAAGCTACTGCTGCAGCAAAAAGCAGCCCACTGAAGATAAACACATGCTCTAATCCAACACGTCTAACAGTACGTCATTATAATTTGAGACTATTTGAACAGACCTAGATGAATTTTCAAGAATGGTACAGAAATTAATCTAGAAAGTGTAAGTGTACAGTGGCTTAAAAAGCAAGCCTGAAATTAAATTTTAACACAGCTGAGTTCAGGAAAAAAAAAATTATCTAAGTGTTACTGCGATGGAGACTCCAGAAAATGCCTGAGTTGCACTCCTACACCTCAGACACACCAGTGAGCCTGTGTTGTCAAAAACATTACAGAGAAAACAAACCTTACAGTATCATTGAGATGTTAAAACGACAGATTTGATTGACACCCATAGTCTAGGCAGAAAGCAGCTACTAAGGCACAAGACAAGGGACTGAGAAATTACAGTATCCTGCAGTAAAACAATTTTGTTTGTTTGTTGTGGTCAACGCGCATATTGCACTAGAAGACCTGGCTGTTCGTTAAGCCCTGCTAGCAGACTGCTATCAGATGTGCCACATATTTCCTTGGGCTCCCTACGGTATCAGCTAGTTCCTTTAGGTGATGCAGACTCTTCTGATTAGCCGATGTGACAGCTCTTGCTCAGTGCTGCGCTACCATGTCTGCTTGAACTTGACAGGTAACAGAGACTATGGCTTTTAACCATGCCTGGCTACTTTGGTAAGTTATTTGATATTCATTGTAAAGAAGTATTGTACTTCTCTTTTTAAAGTGGATCCGGAAGAAAACACTAAGCCTGGAATCCTACATCATAGCTCCCGCCTCCAAACCACATTAGGAATCATTCTGTGCTTGTAGGCTTCTTTGTTTAGAGGCGCGAGGGAATAAAAAACCCACAAATAAGTTGCTATATGCACTAGTTTATATTCATACCATGCACTCTCCACCAAGAAAATCGGGGATAATTTCTTTATCGATGTAATCCAGCAGTCCCCCAGGACCCTGGTAGTCATTTCCAGCATAAATAAGGAATTTCTTTCTAGTGTTGTCATCAATGAATGGACTAACCTACAATCAAAGAAAAACAGAATAGATTACGCTCCCACATTTTTCTTCAGTCAATTTTGAAGGAATCAGTTTGATCGCATTAAGTGTTACCATCCTTGTTATGCAAAGTTCGCACTATAAAGAAGCTAAATTAACCAACTATGTAAGCAAGTTCTCAGGTAGTGTTTTTAAATCCACTCCAGGAATCCTATAAAAGAGTTGTTTCCAAATGGTAACACTTCCTGCTTATAAAGCCTGATTTCTAAAGTGCTTTTACAAACTACAAGTGTGTAGCAGTGTACTGAGAGAGCTGAGGAATGCCTTGAATTACAAACATACCAGTGTCCAAAGAACTGGGAATACTCGAGGTGCTCTTAGGATTAGAAGACGACCCAAAGTCTCAGGGTAGTTAGCTTCAACCACCTCAATGATTCTTAGCAATGCTTTGACACCAGGTCTCCATAAATGCCGCATGTTCAAGCCTTCTAGATCAACTAGACAGGTCCAAGAGCTGAATTTGAGAAAAACAAAAAGAAAAACAAAAATCTCAGTGGTATCAAAACTCTCCTTTCTTATGCAAGTGTCCAATGGACTGAAATGCGTGGACCCCACTGCATGTTTTGGCTTCTTCTATTTTACCTCCTTGCTTTGCGCTACACTGGAGTTTAAGATCCTTAGAACGGAAATGTCTTAGAGTGGGCCAAGCACAGTTATAGAGTATGTGCAAAGATCACTTAGCACATCATGTGTACTCCCCCACAGACATTTCAGACTCCAGGTGAAGGTTAATATGAAGCCAAAAAAGATCCTGTCAACAGCCAGCCCAAATATCAAACCATTGCTTCTACTGGGAAATCAATTAATTGGCCATGCTGCCATGAAGGAATTTAACATTCAGGGTGCAGATTTCCTACTAACACAGAACATTACAGTGCCATTACACGTCAAAGCTAATTCTGTTGTCAGATCTCAGAGAGGGAAGCTTTTTCTACAGGAAGAGGTATGTTCTTAATTCTAAAGACTGAGCTTCAGCGTATGCTTTAGTTACTTTCCAAGTTCAGGTCTCACCCTGGGCATGAATTCAAGATTTACAGCTGTGCTGCACCAGCTAGCATCCATGAAATTATGCATAAGGCTTCTGTGAAACAGCAAACACTTCTTTGTTTCACTTTACATGTTTAATATGTAGTCCTTTAGGATTACTTCTACCAATGAAGATCCAGTAGGCAGCACAATTTCATAGTTATACACATGAAATCCATCTCTTGGATTTGACCTCCCACTGAGAGCCAGGACAGCAAGTTCTTTAACAGGGAAAAGATAAGCAGACATACTACGCATCCCTGAACCTTCACAGATTAAGGAAAGGAGTCAGAAATTGAAAAGAGTCCAAGAAACACTGTTTCTTTTCAGGGCCAGTCCTGCATTCATTCCACACCCTTAAATCCATTTTGCAGTTAACACTTTCATAAGTGACGCCTACAATGACTTAAAGATGGGATAGCAAGCCATTTTTGACTGAACCTCACATGAAGTCATGCCAGCACTTGGAAAACTAGACCCCAGTTTTCACAGGAGCCTCATGACCTTATCTTGGATCAGGAGTTGAGTAACCACGTATAATAAATAGAGAATGCAAACAAGAACTGAGTGTAATGAGCCTTGATATGGACTATGGATAAACAAGTGACATGAAAACAATACCTGAAGCTACCGGAAAGGTTATCCATGACATCATCGTGGCCTGATTTTTTTGGCAGCCTGTACCAATGTCAGTCTATAGAATCCCCCAGAAACAGAAGTGGGAGTTAGGCTGCATTGCTTTGCAGACATCCAACAGTAGAAGAAGGTAGAAGCATAACACCCTCCGTGTAGAACCATTACGAGCAATGACACCGAGACTGCTGGAGCGGGCATTGTGTTTCCCTCAGGCTTGACCATGCAGATTCACTCTAGCGATAACTGGGCAGGCTCTCAGTTAACTGTAACTGTACTGATATCTACATGCGAGACGCACAGCCTACCCTTTGCTTGTTCCATTTAATAAACTTTGCTCAGCAGCACCACATTGCCTGATGTTCCCCCCACGCACACTGTAAAACCAGGTAATTCCCAAAGAGCAGATCCACTTCTTGTATTTTTACCTTATTGGCCTGCCAAATACTTTTGTATTCTCCTCACATCGCCTCAGTCCTTCTTCATTTATTGAAAGAACCTGTACAAGAAAACATGTTGTTCAGAGAAAACGCTCTTAAATTCAGTAGATGGGATAAAGAAAAAAAAATTTTTATATTCAAAGACCAATTAAAACTACCAGCTTAAACAAGCATAAACTTTTTTCCAAAGAATGAATTAGAAACCACTACCTTTACCCCATTGGTTGTTCTTGTTGAAAAATAAACATACCTTTCCATAAAAGCAGAAAAATGTAAACAAGACCCTCCTGAAAACCGAGACCCAGGAGTGATACAGACAAGAAGTCTCCCAACACTTCTGCCCCCTTTAAGCACTGATTTCCTATTTACTCAGAAATTAAAGCCCCTTTTTAAGTCATAGAAAGTAACCTTGAAACAGAACTAGGGCAAACAAACAAAATTTAGTATGTGCCTGGAAATGCCACTGGAAGAGGAAAAGTAAAATCCAGCCCCTGCTTCCAGTGTTACTATGGCTGTGACTGTCATTACTAGGAGTCAAAAAAACAATTATTGCAAACCTGGAATTCTGCCAGCTTTCCGCTTGGAAACTGAGCAGATCCATAATAACACAGTCTGAGTGATGCCTTTAGAGAAGGCAAAATTACAGGCAAGTACTTTTTCTTTAAAAATAAATTATTCTTATCCGGAGTACAGGCTTGACAAAATCTGAGCATGTCATTTTCCATTCTGTACAAATGCAGAGACTAAGTTTGAAGCACTGCACAAACTGCAGAAGAATCTGTGAAAATGCTAACCAATAACTATAGGAGCTGCCAAGAACTACGCCTTTCCGCCATCAGTTTGCAGTTGGAAAGAATGCAGAAGATCAGCTACCAGGAGCTTTCAGATGTATTCAAACCAAAAACAGACGGCCAGAGAGTACATCAAAATATCCAGAGTGATGAATGTTCTGGCAGAGGAGGAAATTTCTAAATGAAAATATCACATTGTTAGCAACTTGCTGGCTCCAAAAACACTTACGTATCGAAGCAAGGCCTCTTCCCCAAGAGCTCGCACTAAGCCTTTGGTATCCATCTGTCCCAATCTCAGCACATACAGCGGGCGTCCATCTGAATAACGAGAACAAATATACCAATATGACCATTATTTTTACAGCAATAGACAATTTGAGTGAGCTGGTTTTATGCTAAAAATCCACATGGAAAAAGCCATAGTCAGTTCAACTTTGTTGTACAGCTGCAAGAGGGAGAACCTGGAGCAAGACGGCAATATAAACTTTACCCTGTTCAGCTACACCAAGAGATTGCCTGTAAATGAACTGCAAAAGTTTAATGGAGACATCTTGATGCAAAAATAGCTCCCCTATCTGCAAGGAAAGTCCAAAGGACTTCAACAAGTACACTGGTATACACAAGATCTTGGTATACACAATTAAAGACACAGGACTAATTAGCTTCCAGGACAGCTAAGATACAGGAAAACCTTTAGCCCGTTAGTGTAACTGAAGAGTTGCAGTGAAGCCTGTTCGCCTTCTATGACACATGATGCCATACTGCTCTGGATAGCTTACAGCAACATTTCTGGAAAAGTAACTACACTGAGTTCTGGGAATTAATGAAACAAAGTGTTAACCCAGAGACTTGCTTTCTGCAGTATTTGCTGGAGTCACACCTTTCAGCTATGTCATCACATATTATGCGGAACTGGCACACAGCCTCACTTATGCAGGTTAAGCCTGGTGAGAACAGACTCTGTTCCAGAGATCAGCTTCACATGGACCCTCTGCATTTAAAGTCTTGCCTTTTCACCGTCATCTTGCTGCATACTGGGCATCCTGATACTGCCCAGGATACAAAGGCATTAAGCTTAACAACCGCATTGGCTGAATTTGAGAATCAAAAATTGCATTTCTGGCTCTTCATAATAGGAGTTAGTTGCCTGAAACAGCTTCCATCCTCCTCCCAAAGCTGTAATGCATTTTTCAAGCTTTGCTCTATCTATTCTAGTACACAAGCTAAATAAACAACTTAGAAAACTGAATATGCTAGGACATAAAATAAAAAAAAAAAAAAGCTTTCTACATAAAAATCTCCCTGAAGTCCCATTGTCTGTTCCCTCCAAGAACTGCAAAAAGAGGTATCAAATTATCATTAAGTCCTTTGGGACACAAGGAAAGAAACTGTCAAGATATGCTATTAAAAAAACCAAGCAAAACTGCAGAGTCAAGGCAAGTTATTTATTTGGCAAAGACACTACCCCCATGAAAGTTCAATCTTTTGTACTTTATCAGGTGGTCTAAAGAAAATGTTGTTTTAACATCAGCACACAATTACCTTGGAATGTATTGTTTAGCTTTTGAAACACTAAGCAAAAAGTGCTGTTAAGCTTCATAGCAGGTCTCCCTCCCTCACAGATGCACATGCATCCAAAACCAAACTAATAGTTTACTAACCCTGGTCCACCCAAATGACACATGAAGGAAAGTCTCAACTGACACTGCTGTATTATCACTGTATATTTTATATCCCATTAGAGCTTCGTGATTAAAAAAAATGACTGAAGCACTCTTGTCAAAATAAAAGCCACTTGGATGTACAGAAAACAGTGCCAATTGTAAACCAAAATAGTAACTTCTATTCTTTTGCGCTAATAGCTCATTCTAGACAACACGCTAAACCACTGTTGCCTTTGCTTTAGTGCTAAAAGCTATACAGAATTCAGCTAGCTTAAGTTTGGCACATTTAGCATATGTAGGAGGAAAGGAGCAATACCAGAAAAGAGGGTTTAAAAAAAGAACCTACCACTGTAAAATTTTAAATTATAGAGAATTGCTCAGTTTTGAAATTCTCTGTTTCCGTTATTGACAAACCCATGCTTTACTTGTGGGCGTGCTGCAAAAGAGACCAAAGGAACTGGAGGGGAAGGGAGGGGAGCATGAAGTTCACCACTAGACTGAAGAACTTCTCAGAAAAACATTGAACAACCCTTTGATGCATTCTGTACCTTTCTACTCACTGGCAGGAGCCAGTTTCATGCTATTGACAGAGGAAATCTTTGCAAAGCAAGGACAAGGAACTGACAGCAAGGGAGAACTTCTTCACAGGTCTTATTCTCTACAATCTTTACAAGCATATTCTCATTTTCCATTTTCTCCGTTTGAGGTCTGTCAAACCCAAAGCAGCAGGGGAAAGCTATTCAAGCTCTTCAGCTTTACAGTCATTAAACTTCTGCTGTGTCCACCCTGTCTCCTGGCCACTACTGCTGACAGCTTCCTGTCCTGCTTCATATGCTTCTTGTAACAGGAAGAGCTAGCAGAAACAATGGCGCCTAGCGGGGAAAAGACTAAATCAGAACGCAGATAGCTCACAGTAAGAGATTTCCTTATCTAAAACGCCCAGCTTGCCTCAAGCAACAAATTCCAAAACGTGTCATTTCTGTGTAATGTATTAGCAACAAGATCAGTGCACGATAAAGCAAGCGGAGGGATAGTGGAGCATGTCAGGCATAGTCATCCGTGTTCTAAAGATCTGGCCGTGGCTCACCATACAAAGGGAATTCAGCCAAAGCTTCTTCCCTTCTTAAATAAACCTGCTCTTTTTTCATGTTTTTGCAACATCCCACTTCTCATCACTAAGCTGATTGTAATGCCAACTAAGTATTCATTTATGCCATCAGCAGACTTATACAACATCAGAAATAAGTTGATTAGAAAAATACGCTTATTTACAAACATCTTTTAATCACTGAAAGACAATACTCAGCATTTGTGTGGCACCATTCTAAGCACCTCAGAGCACTACAGAAGTGCAATTAATAACTTTTTTAAGCTACTGGCAAAGCAGAGCTCTTTAGAGAGTTAAATATGTCGGTATTAGAAAGATGAGGACCCAGGAGTCTGTCTCCATCAACTAAGGAGCTGGCAACATCAATTTAAATGCTTTTAGTACATAACAACTGAGAAGTTCTAACCATCTTTCCAGTCACCTTTAGTTAACAGAGGGACAACTATCACCTTCAATTCAGAACATAAAAAGGCTGTTCCACATCCACCCTATAGAGCATACCTTTGTCATGGTGATGCCAGCCTCCTGCATAGTAATCTTGGAGTACCTGAGGAGGGTTCCAGGTGTCTAGAATATAGTCTACCTGGTGCTGCTTACGCCACGTCAGCGACTGACAAAGGATCTCTCTAGCTTTATCAATGTTGAAGTCCCGGGCACGCAGGAATCTTAAAATATGCTCATCCTTTGGGATCTATTAAAAAAAACAAACTCAATTTTGTATTCAAGGTTTGAAACAAGAACAAAAAAACAAACAACAGAAGCTGAAAAGCAGCTTCTTGCACCAATGCAAGAGGATGGTATGTAACACTGGAAGTTATTCAAGCAAATCAGTCTTTGCAACAAAAACATGAGCCCTGTCAGGTACTGCAGCTACCTTCATGTGAGAGATATAAAAGTTTCATGAACTCTAATGTAATTGTTTACACCTGTATGACCATACTAAGTCAGACCGATTTAAATGAATCTAGGGACAAAACACAGACTGTATTTCATTGCTAAGTAAAAGGAAGCTGAGACATACAGGCAAATCACAAGCCACTAGAAAACCCCAGCCTTGCTATCAGCAATTTCACTGGCCACATTGCTTCCCTTTCAGTACTGCACTTTGGGACATAGATTTGAGAATATGATGTTTGGCCAAAACAAACAAATGTAAAAATAAGGTTGTTCTAGACTTACAAAACTGATGTTATTCCCCTGTGCTGGTTTATTGACATTCTGAGAGGCAGTCACAGTAATCATTTAAGCACCTCAGCTGGCAAAGTCAGCTGGACAGTCACAATGAACTTCTATTGCCACTGTATAGACTTAATTTAGGTGCCCTGTTTTTGATCACGGAGGGCCACTTAACAGGAACAGTTAGCCACAGGAGGTGTGGCATGATGTTTCATCAGGTCCACCTTGCATATCACACATTCTGAGATAGAGCCACAAGAGACCAGCAGTAACTTACTTTGCCCTTGTGTGTCTCCTGGAGCCACTGTCTCAGTCGAATGAGGCAGCTTTCCTGCATTGGTGTCAAGTCACCCAGATACCGCTTGATGTAGTCTGCATCTAGCTTGTCTAAAAGGAGATGTACATGTGATTAGCGTGGTCCTGAACTGAGCTAGTCAAAGTAGCAAATGATCTTATATGCTGATCTGAGGCAGAGAAGCAGCTGCTCTGTGTTCTGTGCAGTCAGAATTGAATAAAGTTTCTTTGAATCAATGAAAAGATGAGCAAGGCAACATACAGAGTCATCATAATGGTAAACCAAGAAGATTAATTCTCCTTCTGCAACTAAGAAAGGAGTAAAACCAGACATTTATAAAAGCATTTTTCCAGTGTATTCAGATTTGTCAACCCACAGCACCATAGGGCTTGCTGCTTCTCGAAATACTTAGAGAATATTTGATCTAAATCTCCCAGTGCAAGAATTTTCCCAAATTCCCTTATTAACAGGGGAAGGAAGATACACCAGAAGACTGTGTCCAGGGAAGTTTCAGCCCTTTCCTCCCCTTTGTTCCTACCGTTATACCCATCCCTGAATTTCAGGGCAAGAAGTAGGCCATCCATTTGCAACCTAATGAATAGCAAAGTGAAGAGTTTTTCTACTTATATCTGATCTTCATTTACTAAAAATATCAGCTCGTAACAGCTATCCAAGCTACCCCACGTTACTGCTTTGCAAGCCTGCACTTTAACATGGTATGTTACCAAACGAAGAGCCAATGTGAAGATTTTCAGCTGCCCATGAGAAGCAGCACAGTGCTGAGAGCCTCTACAGTACAAAGAATCCCACTAAAACAAGTCAGACCACCATACCATCAGGCGTTCCTGCTGTGGGCTCGGAGGGGCTGCTTGAGGTGTTGAGGATCTCCTTATTGTTCAAGCCCTCCTTTGTGGCAGAGTCTGGTATATTAATGGCGGGTGAAACTGGTCGTCTTGAATGGGATGTGCTGCTCTCCAATTTACATGCAACAGGAGGAGTCCAACGAGGAACGAAAGTTATTCCTTCTTCCTCCATCTGCTTCAGGTAGTATTCTATTATTTCTTTTCCCTTTGAAAAGGAAAATCTACTTCAGCTACTAAAAACACCCATTTAGACACAGAAAGGATTGGGCTGAAAACCCAGTAAGTGGCCAGACCTCTCTAAAGACTCCACTTGAAAATACAGACCTACACACATGCTGCGCCAAGCTAGAGAGTAAACAGCCCAGTTTTTTGAGCAGAGCAGCCTGTTAGCAGCAGCTACATCGTCTTTTGGTAACTTAGAGCCAGGCGCTTCCTTCATGACTGCAAGCTCACCTTTTTAATATTGCTGGTGTACTGCTTCATGGCTATCTTTTCCACTGTGCTTTCGAAACCAAAAAAAGATTTTATATCCAGACTTGCTGACTGTTCAAAACAGGTCCAGTCTTCATTGTCAGGATGAACCTATTAGTTAAAAGGAGGTCATATAGTTTAGCTACCCATTTAGGTTTTTTTTCCTCACAATATTTGAAATGACCGTTTCTTGTTTTAGAGGTTCACGTAGTCAAAAACATTCAAGTGAAATTTGCAGTCTTTTGCTTCATTTGCAAAACATAGTTCCGAAAAGGTAACACTAAAGAACAAGAAGCTGAGAAGCCCTCCTACAGTCTCATGGCTAGCACAGCGCATTTTTTTCTTAACAAGGAGCAGGTAGAGAAGTACCAGTGCACAGCCAAGAGCCAAAGCACTAGCACATTTATGCAATTAACACTATCTCATTCTAGATATGGGCTGTGACTGTAGTGTATCTGTGGAACAGGGTAAAATACTCCACAGTGAACTTGCTGCTGCTGCTGCAGGTTAGACTGACAGACCAAGGCCAGCCAGCTTAAAGACTGCAGCAAGTACAGTGTAAGCATTTCCAAGCACTGCAGTCTAGACATGTTTGCAGACATACTGCAATAGATGGTTCCCTTCGTTGACCTACGAAGTACCTTAGTACTTTGTAGACTGAAAACTATTTTACTTTGATCTCCTATGCTAATGCTACAGAAAGAGGTGTAAACTTCTCATTCGGTTGACAGCTGAATAAGGCATCTTAGAGCACTCCCAAGCTTCTTCTTAGCTTATATCTTAGTTTGCTGAGAGATGATCCTGAAACAGAGATGTTACTACTCTGAAGGAAAGCTGTTTTCTAAACTTTCTTCAGCTAAAAAAGACTTGTCTAAGGAATTTCCAGGCTGGGCTCTGAATTCGTAGTTCTACAAACATCACAGAAGGCTGGATTTCTGAGCATGCAATTGTTCTGATGCCTTAAGGTTCCCCTCCCCCTCACAACATGCTAAAATTACTGGGAACAGTATCAACACTTTATAACAAGACAACTAGAGAAAAAAACATTTCCCTTCATTTGCTTCTTCTGCATTAGGGAATGGGGGTACAAGAATAGCTTGTATTGCCTAAATAAGTACAAATCATAATAATAACATTTAAGAATCTTCCTGTCCTTTCATAAATCCAATTATAAAATAACTTTAAGAATGAACTTTCAAAAACAATTTATTCTTGAATTAAAATTCTGCTTTTGTATTTACCTACTGATTTCTTGATCAAGTAGAGCAAGGGCAAGGAGAAGTGTTGTGTTTTGTACACATTTATCACATGCACTTTTCTGTATAGCATTTCCCCTGTTTAAACAGAGCTTTCACAAAAAAACTGCAGGTGGAAAAGTATTTTTAAATGTGCCTTGGAAATAATCGCAGAAATAATAAAAAAAAAATCAGATAGTGTCAAGTGGGTTTGACATCCAGTGACCTTTTAACCATGGTTCTGTACACAACAGAAGATGTTATCACCTGCACATAAAAAGAATGCTACAATACAAATAAATTGGTTACATTTGCTAGCTTTGATTTGACCTTTAACATCGATTTGAAGTTTTACTGCTACATGTGTGCTGTATGAGCCTATGAGTATTGGCTAAGCTATTCAGAAAAAAACATGACCAGAGCATAGCAGTAAGCATGCCACCAGACTCCTTCGTATCAGAAAACGTCTGCACTGAAGACCAAGAACAGCCACAATGGAAAGAATTAAAACATAGCTGACTCGAACATTTGTCTGAGCTGAGCAGAAGGCAAATAAGCCACACTGAACTTTCCTTTAACAGTTCTGTCAGGGTATCATCAGCCTTACCAAGCCCCACACTGCTATTACAGAGCACAGATTTGCCTAAAGAGAGCTGTCAAACACAGCAAATTATGTTGTGTTCTGCTCTCTGAGAAGATGCTCAAAGCAAGAGGGTGCCAAACTTGCTTCAGTTCTCCAAGCAAGTGTGTTACATTTAACACTAACAACAATTATCACTCATAGTGGTGTGTTAGTTATTTTTTCTTGCAAGGCAAAGGCCAAGAACAACTCAACTTCTGTGTATGAGTCCTGAAATCTAAACACTGACTTCACTCCATCTGTAGCACCACCAAGAGCCTGTTACTCACTGTGTAACAGCAGTGTTCGTTAATAATGACTCTATTAGAGAAGGTTTCATTGTAGGCTTCTATATGCAAAGTCCTCTCTCGCCTGTTCAAAGAATTCTTCTGGACAAAGTAGACATAATCCACTCCTGCAATCTGAGGAAGATGACATAGATTCCGTCAAGATACAACATTCATGTGAAAGGATATCCAAAAGTATAAGACAGGCACTTCAAACCTAATTACCTTTTTCAATAGCCGTGGTGCATCTATATCCAGCTTACAGCGCCGTTCAATCACATGGATAGCTTCATCCTCACTCTTGTATTCGTTTACAGTGTCACTGGCTACAAACATAGGGATCAGAGGACATGTAGGAAACCTTCTTTCATATGCCTATAAAGATGGAAAGAGAAGAAAACAAACTATCATCACAATTAATTCCTGAGGGTGTGCGTAGGGTTCCTTTGTTGACATCACCAGCATTTGGAGACACAATGCCCTTCACACCTTTCGTAGAAGGGATTGAGCCTTCCTGGAGTCCACATTATAGCTGAAAAAAGTCACAGTGCATTCCAAACAATCCATTTACTAATACATTCCTAATACAGCCCTTTCCAGGTAAAAATTTTTAAAACAACACACGAAATACCCCGTTTCTCCCCTCCCTCCAAAAAGGACATTGTTCATTATGTACAATGACAATCCTCTTGTCAGCAATAACAGGAAAATAAGACCCTCTAGTTCTAAAATACCACAAGACAAAACAATTACGTGTTGGATTAAAAAACCCACATGCTAATTATCGGTGTTTCACCAAGCTGTCTAGAGGATTTTCCATACAGCTCCCAAAGGTCTAACAAGAAACAGGCTTTGAAATGTTTTTAAGCTAATAGAGCTCTCAAGCTTCCTATGCACAGAGTATTATAATGATTTCACCGCAGTTTATCAGCTTACAATTTTGTCCAACAACATACAGTATGTCTTTCCAACACAGTGAGGCCATTTCATACTTTCGAAAATTTAAACGTTTTGCAATAATGCAGAGCTAGCAATAGCTTTGATTCTGGTTAAAGAATATAGTCATGTAAATAAGTTCATCTCTTGAATACTTGACATACACAGGGAAGATAGTATTAAATGAGACACACTTGGAAAGGATAGTTAAGAATCTGGGATCAGTAAAACAGGTAAGAGGAAAATGTGAGTTATCCCCATTAGTAAGCTTGTTGAATTTTAGTTTTAGAACCACCATGGCTGGACAATACAACACAACTGAGGACTTTTTTTTTTTTCCTTTTCTTTCGTAGTCACTAGTGTACCTCCACCTCTTTGGCTTTTTTTCCTCATGGGATTGCAGTAAAGCAACTAATTCTTTAGCCTTCTTTGCAAATTCTGAATTCTTTCATTTTTGCTATTATCAGAACCTAGTTGGCTTTGGTGAAAAGGTAGGATTTGCAAGGTGTCCCAGTGCAGAAGAAAACTTCAGTAACAAAGTAAATCTGAGAGCAGAACATGAAACAATTCTTTAAAAGAGCTAAAATACCCACTCTGTCCTTTTAAATAGTTTTAACTGCTCTCAATATAGCTGGGTTGCAGCACAGAAACAGCACCAACAGGGAGAGGGTGTGGAAGAAAACAAGCAGCAGCTGCAGAAAGTATGTAATGGTGGCACTGGAAGAGAAAAGGTCTTTTAATTCTCGCTTTATAAGAATAAAAATACTTAGTTTTAATGCAGTGTTACTATGGTGACAGTGGTGCAATGCACTAAAACAGTGTCAGCTTTTCTTCCCCTCGTGCATATTTTTAAACCATTTTTGCAGCATGATTGCCCTGAGTTCATAAAGCTCCTCTGTAACATACTAGAAGTACAATCAGTGAGTGAGTACACAGGCTCCTTTTTTCAAACTTTTCATTTGTGCACAGCTGGTTTTGTTTAAATTAAGAACAGAAATAATTTCTGGGTTCAGAGATGTCTGCACAATAGAAGGGACAGAGCATTAGTATTGTAACACAATAGCAAGCAGTGGGGGAAAAAACCTTTCACAGCTCCAAGAGAAAGGGAGGATGGGTCCTATTAGTATGGTATAGGAAGTTTCTTATTTCTTTTATGAGGCTTTTGTTGTTCTGGACAGAAGGCTGTACATTTCACAGTCGTTTAAGAATATCTCAGCCCTCTCACTGAATAAGTCTCAGCATTCTTTCTAAATTAATCCCTATTTTAACTATATTGACTGTAGTTAAATGTTGTCCTAAGTCAGAAAAAGAAAAGATTTCCAGAAGAAGCAGAATTGAGAAATACTTCTGGTTTTCAGATTGCTTCATTTAATATTTTTATTTTATTTTGAGGACCTTATGTTACAACAATTATTTTATAGCCTATAGAGAGAGAAGGGGAAGTAGATATCTAACATTTTTCTCACTATTTTAGAAGTATTTTTACTTTTGGATCACAATTAATTTTCCCCATCTGAGTAGGCTCCTCTATGCCAAGCCTTTGCAAGTCTCTTTCATTGCACATATTGATGCATTTCTCATCTTAGTCCTCAAAATGCTTCCCATTTGCCCTGTGAACACTTGCTAATTACAACATTACCTGCTCAGAAGTGTTTATTGAACTGTGAGCAAAAAAATGCCCAAAAAGAATTTGTTGTTCTGAATGGGAAGACTGAATTGAATGTGTTCAATTTGGCAGAGAACAAAATAATTATCTTGCCAAAAGTTGGCAAGCTCAATGCTTACAGCAACAAAGTACTTGAAGGTTTCAAAGAGATTAACAGCAACACAGGATTCTTTCTTCCCTAAAGAACTTGCACACAGGGTATTGAAAACTGTTCACAGTCACTTTTATTGGGCTCTTAAATTAGGCTGGTTTTATTTCTTTATGTACCATTGCCAATATGTTCTTGTAATGCATCATATTTCTCAGCACAGCCTTGTTTGAAGAAAAAGTTACTATAGTAAACCGTAGCCACATCAAAATATTCAATTTGATTTAAGCATAGCTGTCTCTTCCACATGTGGCAAACAGTCCTCTTTCACACTGCAGAGTAGGCAGGAAAAAGCTGCTAAAGACTATAGGACACTAAAAGATCTCGCTTCACCACCGACCAACACAGCACAGGAAGAAAACCTGTAATTTGTGGTACAACACAATAAGAGACACATGAGTCAAAGCAGCACATGCATCGCCAAGACTGGAGCTATTAGAAAAGCATGAGAAGATTAAAGAAAGATCAAATGCTGCTTTTTCTTGTCTAATAATAGAACTGAATGGATTTTTCTGCATTATTGGGGTGTTTTGAACCAGAAATTTTGTCTCAAGTCCAGCTTTGCAGACAGGAAATAACTGAACCGCAATACCCAATATTCCTTTAGCAGTCTGACAAAGCAGAGTATATTATAAGCTGCTCTACATTTTTCCTGTATGATAGGTCTTCTCTGTACAAATGAAATCATTAGATATTACACACCTCTCTTCTCCAGGTTTCAATTGTACTACATAGATACAATCACAAAAGACAATTAGTTCCTCAAAAGCAAAGCAGCTGCAGTAATCCTGATGGACTAAATGCAAGAGTGAAATGCTGTTGCTGTAGAACTAAACACATCTGAGAAGGGTGTTGCAAGGACATTACTTAATTTTATCATTTTATTCTGTCACATTTAAAAAATACGGTGTGTGGAGATTCTGATATGTAACACAAGTAAAAGCACAGGCGCGCTCATCCTTAAAACCTCTACAATCTGTGCTGGGCTTGACATGAAAAGTCGCAACACCTCTTCGGCTAAAAGAGACATCCATGTACAGACCTTTCAAAAAACCGATTAAGCCTGCAATTCTGTTGTTCCCTAATAATGTACTTTTACAATTTCCCACCAGCCTCTGGAACATTTGTGTACTCTGATATATTAGAAGGTGGCATTGTACATCAAGAAAAACACAGTATGGTGAAGCAGCTTGAACTTCAAATTTAATGGGCTCATTATATAAACCCTTAACTTTCTTAATGCATGTTAACAGTAAGAACACTGACAAGCATAATTTCAACCAAAATAGCACTGTATTAAAGCGTCTTTTCCAACTGCTTCCCTTAGCAACTTATGTTCAGAGTAGAGTCAAAATAACAGGATTTATTTTACTTTTATCTTTTCGAGTATTTCAGCTGTGTTTAAAGACATGAAAGCAATTCAAAAGTGAGACTATTTTAAACCCATTGCAGTCATTTTTGCATACCCAAGGGAATCATACTTGCTGCTGCTGCCCTTAGATTTTGGGATTCTAATATCAGCAATAACAGGATCCTTTCAAAATACCAGCTTTAGAACATGATTAAGGTATGACCCCAACCCAATTTTCAGGAGGACCAAAGATTCTGTTCTGGCTTTTTGCTTCTCAAACCATTCCTAGGGCTAATAAAATACCTTGATAATAATCCCTAGGCATGTCCTCAGTCCTCAGTGGAGAAAGTCGGTCATTTATGCAAATAAGTTACTCAGCTTCTCCGGCCAGATTAATATATTCCCAGTCTCCTGCCTTAAAGGATAGGGATTGTTCAGTATTTCCATTAGATGACTCAAAACTAATTTCTATGCTTACAAGAAGAAAAAAGATCTGACAAAACTTGCAAGCAATCTTACACTGTGCTGTTATTCTTATAGTAGCTGAATACTCCAAATAGAACTTCTAACCTAGTGAAATAAGTAGAAATTTTAGATCACCATTCAGAAAATGAAGCATATTGAATGCTTTCTTAATAGCTTAATTGCATGAAACAAGCTGTGAAGGGGTTTTATTTTTTAGATGTTTTCTGTTCAAAACTGCTAGAACAGTAACCTTCTAAGAGTAGCACAACATTCTTCAAGGACACCTCAAAACAACACATGAAGAGATTCATCCTGGCATTCAAAATCTAGTCTGCTGCATTTTGTGTGCGCCACATATAAACTTTAATTTCTGTCTGCAATACCTGACCATGTTTGGGTACTAATCTGCAAGTGCGTGCCAACATTCACCATGTTTCCTATCCACTTCAAGTATGTGGAATTTCTGAATTATTCCTAAATACACAAGAAACAAGAAGGGTCACTCAAGCAGGATGCTGCCCTAGCTTGACAGGCTGCATTCCAGCAGCTTGATTATTCCTGCATATCACTATATCCCCTTGCCTCCGCCCTGCATTAGAGCACTGTAGATCAATAGGAAAAACATTGACTCATGGGAGGCCAACCAAGAGGTTTCAAATTCTTGGCAGCTGCATTTGGAAAGAAAAAATTCTGATTAACTCTCACAAATCAGCAAATACCTTCTCAACCCCGTATAATGCTGTTCATAGCTCTTCACCATTCTCTCTCTAATACATATATATGTCTAAAAATCATTATACTTCTACAAAGAGGTGTGTATCTCAGTGCCTGTGTATCTCATGGATGTTAGTTCACATGCTAGTAATCAGCTCGAGGGCATGTATGTGGAAGAAAGCAGGTGGTTAGAGTGAATATACCTCAAAAAGCTCTAGAAATAGTTTTTTTGTAAGGTAGCATTCCCAGTCACAGGAAGGGGGAAGTGAACTGGACTGCAGCTTGGGAAACAAAAAACATCTTTAATATACAGCAGTCAGCTTTTTGGAAAGGAACATTTCTGTGAAGCCAGTTCTAGAAGGACAAACAGTCCTCTAAAAGGATACCTTCACTGCTACAAGCCAAACCCCTGCCACCATACAAGCAGCACAGTTAACTTTTTTGCAGATCACTTCCCCCATCAGTATGGCTCTCCACAGCAGCCCTTGTTCAAAGTAGGCTTAAGCGGGTTTTTTCTCCACTGTGTTTCCACTTCATTACATGTTCTCGTTTACAAAGGGAGAAGTTATTTTCTTATTGCTGGGAGACAAACACTGCTTGGCAGTGACTCAGTACTAAGAGCTCGCTCGCTCTCTAGAAAAGACCAAGGCGGCTTTAGTTACACAAGACTAGAAATGAGACCTACGGGGACTACAGATGACCCAGCCACCATGAAAGAGGCAGATTGAGACCTATGAATGAATGGCTGTATATCATTCTGAAACACAAAAATCTTCTATATGCACATTTCTGGTCCTTGACAAATATGAGGTATTTAACCAACATTATTTTTCACTTCTCTGTAAATCTCGGCCCAGCCTGTGCCATCAAAATATGACTAGTCAGATTTTCAAAATACTGGGATGATGATCCACTGCACAATTGGTATTTGTAAAAGTGGATATTAGATGCAAGATGACCTTTCCTACTACTTTTCTTAACAGAGTAGAGAACATTATGACTTTATTTTAAAAGGGAAAAATGAGAGTTTAAGATTTCTGTTGCAATTTCTACTAAAAAAAGTGTTTTAAAAAAATCAAATTAGAACTATAACACAATATGCTCCTCCAAAGTCTTTCCAGCAAGATTCACCAATGGTTAACCTGCTGGCTATCACTGCAAGATCAACAAATAAAATGTTTGCATAACTATTTATCACTGAGCTGGATTTAAGGAGAAAGTACATCAGGAAATACCTTGTGTGGAAGCCCTTTGTCTGAATTAAAAATTATAATCCTTCACCTGAATGACAGCTACTTTAAAGGTTTTAAAAATCAAGACAAATTAAGCAGGCAGCAAGCATCCATTAAAAGGGAAGGTTCTGTGTTCCATCTTGTTTTGTTAAAAAAAAACCAAATCCCAATGCCCCACGTTTGAATAAACCTTCATTTTAATATATTAATTTTGAAAGGGGAAAAACTCTTCCACTCTATGAAGAGCAGAATTTCACTAAGAGAGGAAAATCCAGCCTTCACAAACTGAGCTGTACTTGAGAAGGGTGTGAATAGCAGAGAAGAACTGGCAGAACATTCAATCTGACAGCCGTGCAGATGGCTCTGAGGGGACAGCTGCATCGTGTGGTGGGATGTATTCCGGTGAATCACTTAAAATGAGAACTGACTGACATTCACCTGGCAAACGTGAGTAGCCCCTTACCCTAAATTACAGGCAAAAAATGGTGCAACAACTCTCCTTTCTCCCCATCACACTTTACCACACTGGCAACTGCATCCTGATCTTATTTTACTTTGTCCCTCCATTACAGTCCAAAAGCATTTTACCCTGAAGTGGCACAAGTCACTCAGGAACAGGATATACTGTCTTTACTCTCCGTTCCCTGGTACAAGATGAAATTTGGCCTCTTAGGTATTAATGAAACTATTAAGTATACCCAAGATAAAATAAATAATCCTTCTATAAGTTACACAGAAAAGTTAATAGGACAAGTCAGTATCAATAAGACAAGCATTCTGCTTCATTTTAGACACTAAAAAGTTCTTGTTTACTACACAAGTGTACAAAGTGTTATTGACCTAGGACTTTCTAATTAAATGATCATTAGTATTTAAGAGTGGAAGCTTACAGCACTGGGAACAAGCAGTGCCTGCACTGTTCACATACAGCCTACAAAAGCAAAGCATTCCCAAGTAATTGCCCCAAATGGCCCAACTGCTTCTACTTTGCGGAAATACACCCCAGCTTTAAAGTTTCAAAACGACAGAGTTAGTCTAAAATTTTCATAAAGGGGGCTGTTAAAGTTTTATATAATTATGCATCAAATCCTTGAACAACAATGGCTTTTTAGTTTTTGAAGTTTTAATTTTTTGCGTTTTTTTAAAATATAGACCACACAAATACACATTATTATACAAACTGTAAGACAAGTACTAACAAGAATCTACTCTGCACAGATTCTGTCCATGAATTCTAATTAAGTCTAATTAATTTCTTAAACAGTGAGAGAAGCAAGCTTGAAAAGCTATCTCAGATGTTCTCCAATGCGGTGAACAGAGCTTTCAGAGTATATGGGAAGAAAAATTGTCAGTGGTTCAAGAACTTATTGCAGCATGATATTCAGATTCTTATAATGCTGTATTTATGATATTGCACTGAAGTGGTGCTCACATTTATAGCCCAGGTCTACATCTCATATATTCAGAAGATCAAGGGCCCAACTGACTCAAGAGAGACTAACACACTGAATCAGTCATGACCATGTAGACATTATTGGATCCTGCACAGGTTGCAAAGTATTCCCTGTGCTTCAATGTGTTAACATCCCTGTTAACAGACGTTAAACAACCTGTGCTCTAAGCAGCCCATACGACCCTACAAACACTGAAGATCACTACAGAAACCATTTCATTAACATCGCCACGGCTTCATTTGATCCTGGTAGAGTGTGAAGTGCTAAGATGACTTGCTGTTTACAGTATCCTTGTCTCTCGAAAAGCATTTGAAGCCAGTCAAGCCAGTAAATTGAGCTCGCCTCTCCTTTTGTGGAATGGAAATGAAATTCCTGAGAAATTCTCCAGGAAACCAGGAGCTGAGGGGAATTAAACCAACTATAAGCAGAGGTGGACAAGAAAACATTTCTTCCTCTGGAATTCACCAAAGCCATTAAATTCTTGCCACTGACAGCTCCTCTGTCACTCAAGAGTTCTCTGCATGGAAGAAAAGTTTTTATTAGGTGTACAGAAGAGCATAATCCCGACTCCCCCTTGTCTTCTTTTGATGCTCATACTTGTTTAATGGGGTCTTTCTTGATTTAATCAGGTTTCACCGAAAAGGATTTCAGACCCTACACTGCTATGAATGACCCACTTATGCCTTGCAAACATCCACACAGAAAGAGGAAGGGAGGATGAGAGATTTATTCCAATACATTTAAATTGACCCCTTAGCTTAACTATATAAAGCCTTAGGTTTCAATACTTTGTATGAAGCGGAGAGCAGGACTGTTCTGTCCATTTTTACATTTAGATGTATTAGAAGCCCGTAGTACTTTAAAGCTAAGTATCCAGTTATGTTTCTTGCACATTTCAAATATACCCTGCTCCTAGATGGTATGAACAGAGCTAATGAAAATCTGTTAAAGTAATCTTGTGGATGTCACCACAGAATAATCAATACATATTTGTTCTACCAAACAGGTTAATAGGCCTGCCACATGCAAAGCAGGCACAGCAATTTGCTGCTCAATCCTAGAAACACAGCGAGAAAGCTTCTGATCTTCGCATCCCTTCTGCAAATTCCTGAAACAGAAAGCGTCTGAAAGCAATGAGGACATTGCCCACAACCATTACAAAATAACCCAGTATACAGACTAAACTCAAATTCAATAGCTACTTCGTAGTGTTGTATGAAAAGCTTTGATTCAATAAATTAAAAATCTCTATGGAGTCAGGAAACAGCACAGAAGCTATTTCTGTGCTTTAGCTCAAATAAGTTACTCTAGCCGAGACCATAAAAATTTAGAAGCAATTTTTTGTTTGCTTCTGGATCACCATCACTCCAAACAACACTTACCCCCAGTCACCCAAAACGTGTATGGGATGTACACAGGGGAAGCAAAACAACCTTTCAGGATAGAGACCCTGTGGTGTTTGACAAGGCACAAAGCCCTATTATGCATAACAGGAAGTATCAACTCTCCACGCAGCTCTGTAGACACAGTCCAGGCTACTTCACACTTACTTAAATCTCTTTGAAGTCTTCTGCAGTGCAAAAGCAACAGCTTCATGTTGAATTTCAGGCATAACAATAGTTCATACACACCACCAACCACAAAAATAATGAAACACCAGTGAAATGGTATTATAAATGAAACTGAATGCTTAATAGCCTGCAGTTGGAGTGCTGCTTATACGACACATCACACACCACCCTGGGTTTCTGACAACAGGACCTTTCATGTGTTAACACTGCTACAAAGCACTTTCACGTGAAAGTAATAGCACTAACACACAAATACTGGCATTTCTGTTCATCTCTTTAGTTCAGGAAGCATTTCCATGGTTACAGTGTTGATCACTATTGGCTTTAAGTAGATTCCAAATATAGACCAAATGCATAGCTTGGCATCTTAAACAGCCCTACTAACTACCCTGCAGGCTAGTTCTTGTAAACTAGCTTTGATCCCTCTGAGGTGTAATGCACTCAAATATGCTACAGTGCCGCCTGAAAACTTAGCAAGCATACTGTTCATTATGTCATCCAGGTCGTTTGTAAAAGCAGTCACCGAAACTGGACAGATCTTCAAGCAATCTCATCACAGCACCTGCACCATATTCTAAAACATTGCTACCCATCTTAAATAGGTTTATCTTGCTTGTGCTTAAATGTCCTTCCTTTGAGGCCATCATGCAGGGATAGCATCAAGAGTCCTACTGAAATCAAAATACCCTTACTGCACAAAACATTACCCAAACCACGTGCACTTTGGGATATTATCTTAGCTATCAGTCACAGGATACTGTTTGCAACAAGTATGCCTTTAGGTAGCTGTTGCAGAGAATGTTTTGGAGAAATTCATGCTATGTATGCATTGACTAGATAGGATTATGCATATTAGTACCACTTTCATTAACGGGATTTAGAACTAATTATTTGCTACTGCTATTAAAAGTTATAGAAGACACCAAACCCAACCTCAAGAAGATGGTAACAATTTCAGAAAAAAATCCCTTTTCCTTGTAGTAATGTAAAAAGTTTACACACGTTTCAGGGTTTTAGTTTACATTCTCTGTGAAGTATATGTGAACTAAGGAAGTGTTCATTTTTCTACTGGCATACACACCAGAAATCAAAAGGATTTCGCAGGCAGCTTATTGAAAGGATGCTCCATTTAGATAGCACTTACAACTAAGTATCAGTAAAACTCTAACCTTATCCAAGGAAATACTTGATAATATACATTCATAAAGCACTCTTGACAAATTTGAGTTCTACTAAAAAAAGCATAGCATACTTGCTTAAGACTGCCCAAAACCAGAAGCAAGGTAGGGGATAGAAGAAAAGGCAAAAACCAGGAGCAAGGAGCTACTGGGGACAGGAAGGTCTGAAGCAAACTTGCTCTGTATTGAAGCATAAATGTGTAGGCTACAGAGCTCATGAAGCTCAGCTGCAGCGTCCAGTGTTTTCAAGCATGAATAAAGTTACATTAGTATTTTAATATTTCATTAAAATAATTTAGAAATTATAAATAAAGCAGGAGATTCAAAACAGGCTATGAAGCAATCTTCCAGATCAGTGCAATTTTACTGGTAATTCACTGTTGAGTTATGCAACTGTAGTAACCAACTTACCAGACCAAGCAAAGAGCCTCTGCTTTCCTGCACCAGAAGAAGTAGCGAGATGCAGAAACCTCTATTCTCATGAGGGATGTGACCAGTCCAGCCACCCACATAGGCTCTTTCTATACAGCTCACTACTTTATCACCCTCAGTGTACCCTTCCTGCGTGGATACTATTCAATAACTGGGCATTTTCATTTCAGAAGAGTGGTCACATAGAAAAGCTTTACTAGCAAAATTATAGTGGCCTGATTGTTGCATACAGCTGCATGTAATGAAACTGGAAGGGGACTGGCTCTTATCCACTTAAGAACCATTTTGCTACATGCAGAGACACAATCTTCTTCCACATAAAAAGTAAACTCTTCAATGATTTAATGCAACTTTATTCAAGCTTTTGGTGGTAAAGGTATACTGATTCAGCAGGCAAAACAGTTTGGGGATAAAGAATCTGACCTGAAGACAAGGGCTAACATTCCATCTTTTATCTGTAAAAGATGATCTTTAATACCCACAGGCATGCCTCAACAGTACTTTAATTGGAAGAGTGGTTTCTTTAAAACAGATACAAGTCATTTGTGGTTTGCTTAAACAAATTTGCACAGCTGGAACTCTGTAATACTTGATTCTCTGTGTGGGAGCCTGAATGTCCATCTTCAGAGAACAAACCAATCACCAGGGTGGGATTTGAGGAGAAAGTGGATAGCCAGTGTACGAGTTTAAGAGTTACGGCTGCTTGCGTCCCAGACACACACAAGAGGATCATTAATTCTCTTCCTCCCTTTAAGAAGTCCAGAGAGCCCAAAAGAGCCCAAGGCATAGTGCCACTCCACTGAAGAGTGAGCAAGGCTAACTTCAACTGCAGCCTCTGAACAATCTTGAGACATGAATCTCTAAAACAAGAAGCTAAAATAGAGAAGTTGAGCAAGTACCACTGCTTCCTCAAGAAAAAAAGATTAAGGACAGAAAACCCAAACATGCTGAATGTAAAGAAAGTAATTTTAATCTTCCTTTCCTTTGGAGTATGCTGGGAAAGCCCGATCACTCAGGTTAGGCTGGCTTGTACTGGAAGACCACTATCAAATTGCTGGTTAGGAAAAAACATAACTGACATTGGTCTAGGTTGAAGGTGGCACATCAAGGACAGAATTTATAGCCATGCCACTGTAAGTTGCTCTTCAGTATACACAGACCTTAGCTGACTTAGCAGGGGCAATAGCAATATCAGACTGACTTGCAATTTCACTTTAACTTGTTTATATTAAATGCATGTGCAAAACTATTCTACAGAGAAAATCAGTGTTCGCCCTGCCTGTGTTCCAAGCAAGACAGATGGAAATCAGTTCTGGCCCAGAAGGCACATAGCTCTGAGCACAGCACTTTGTTCGACAGAATGCACCCTGCAATTGGAGTCAACTACAAACTACTAGAGTAGTTTCTAGGATAGGAAACTTGGCTTCTGACCCCAATTGCACAGCACGTGACTGTTTTGGTCAAGGTTAAAGTACTATAGAGAAGAGGCTGACCTCCAAAAGAGCATCACAGTAAAGGCTGGCAACAGGCCAGTGAAAGCTTAAATGCTTGGAGACCAACGTGATTACTGGGGAATGTGAGCTATTCTCAAGCACTTCCTATTTCTCTGCAACAATGGCAATATAAACCTTTACACAACACAGGAACATATCTTTCTTTGAAATTTTTGAGATACACATATCAAAATGACTGTAAACCATTAAGCTTGTCTTACCATTGCTTGTAAATAACCATTACTTGTCTTACAGCAGGCGAACAATGACAATTATGTTCTGCATTGCTAACAGGCATCTCACAAACGCATAGGATACTGTCACACTGAAAGCAGAATTTGGTATTTAGCTTCCCCATTCCTTTCCAGTTAAGAAAACCGCGTGTCTGGTTCCTCTGCAGTCAAATTTTACTTTAAAATTCAGCTGCAGTCCTACTATGTCCACTGAGGATCTATTTTTGGAACAGTCAAATATTCCTTACTGCTCTATTGCTCCATGCTTAAGTCTCACTTCTACAAGTCCTACAATTGCTATTCATCACTTTTTTGGTCTTAGAATCACAGACACTTTCAATAAGCAGGTCTGTTAAAACATGTTTAACATCTGGAATATGTTAGGGTACCTTAAATAAAATTATTACTGTGTAGACAAAATCTAATTTATGAGTGGGGGAGGACAGGATGTCTACAGCATTGCTACAGTATAGGCTCAGAATTCCTCATTAAACCATTGTCTGAAAGGTTAAAGACTTGTACTACCACAAAGAACAAAGTCTCCTGATCTCCATCCAGATCAACCCCCCCACCGCATGAAGGTTCAGTGAAACAGGTTTGACTTCATTGTCTCAGACTGCACCCACCAGGTTTTAATTTGGCCCAGAGGCAATTGGCCTCTAAGCACTGCAACAGTGATTTCACTCTACCAAGAGTATAATCAGCACAGTAAAGAAAGCTTTGCCAAAAGGGCAAAATTCAAGATAAGTAGCATGGCTCAACCGTAAAGGTCTCGGTTTGGCTTTTGGACCAGCAAAATACCAGCTTGCAGGTGGAGAGCAGCTGTACTCTATTAAGCAAACCAATTAAAATTTATTAAGTACACCAATTAAATCTTGACCATTCATTAATGTAAATGGCATGTCATCAAAATGCAGCATGATAGGGTCTGGGGCCTGCAGACAATTCACCTCTTAAGCTAGGAAGTTAAATGTAACATTTAAAAAAAATCTTAACTTTACATACTGTCTGATGTATCAGGAGATGCCTCAAAAAGGTTAGAAATTGATGGTGGAACATCAACAGTACAGAACAACAGTGGTTCCTCATATGGAACTATTAAACAGACTAAGACTCATCACCATGAAAAAGAGTAATTTAAAAACTGAGGGAGATATCTTACAGATCTAACATGGCAAGCAGCACAAAGAATGCAAGGAGGGTTTTATTGCCTCTTCCAACACAAGGAGCAGGCGGTGTGAAGCTGAGCGAGCAGGAGCCAGGCTCTAGATAAAGGATACATCTCTTGACAGAGCATGTCATGAAGCACAAACTCCTGCTGGAGGGTGTCATGATAGAGTTCGCTTGGCTCCAGAAAGGAATTGGGTAGGCACAAGAAAGCAAGCACGTGCACTGCTATTATAGACAACAGGCACATTCTGGAGCAGAAGGGCTGTCAAGACACATCGCTGTAGAGTAACCCCAGAGAGGGTTACCATATTTTTGTATCATTCTTATCCTCTTCCCTAGAGGCAGATGCTGCCCTTGGCCACTGCCAGATACATAGCACACAAGCTAGATAGGCCTTATGGTGCAATTCACTACTGTGTTTCTCATTAAGAGACAGAATACAATCCTTTTCCCCACATCGAAACACATCATTAAGACATCAACAACCAGGTAATACCACTGCTAGATGCACCTTTGGCATGTTAAGGTGGTACAGCTTCTGCACCCCTGAATCTGCTCCCCAATAAAATACAAACAGAAAGATATCACCTAGCTTCAAAAGATAAGCCAATTAAAAAAGAACAGTCAAGACTCCTTTGATTCTTCTCTAAAAAGCAATTAAAGTCATAGACTATAGACCATCAGTTCTTTGTTCTTTACCCTCCCTTATAGCAAAGAAAGGCAGACAAACAAAAGCAAGAATCAGTTTAGTCAACACAGAACAAACAAGTTCAAGTGAAATTGCTTTAAATCCTGCTCATTACAACATCAGTGGCTGCACCACGCAGACCATGAAACACTTCAATAAGTAATTTCATAGACCCATGAATTCAGTAATGAAGAATTTATCCACAGGCCACTGAATTGCACAGCAAAGAGAGAGTTTTGCAAATTAAGTAGTATAATTTACACATTGAATGAAATAGCCAGAAAAATATCCTCTGGAAAGGAGTCCGCTGACTGATGTTCTGAACTAGACTTAAATGTCTATGGCATTCACATTTTACACTAAATGGAGACAACGCACTCGAGAAAGGAAGTGCTCTCATCAGGAAACTAACTGTTCCCCTTCTGTTGTGGCATAAACAAATATAAATGATACATCGCCATCCTGACCATCACCAGAGAAATATTCATTTTCACAAAACGAGATCTATTATCATCAAAGCAGTATGATATAATATTACAGCAGCAGTAGGCAAGGCAGAAAGTTATCAGTCACAGAGATGCTGAAATGTTAAGAGGTTTGCAATGTAGTTTTCAACTGTTACATAGATTGATCTGCATATATTCCAAAACACACCTATACTCAAGTTTTGAGAATATAAATAACAGAATGAAAACAGTTGTAATTATCCAACAAGTAATACAAAACATATATAACCCTACGGATTTAGATATTTAACTTCACAAATCTGACCATGACAAAGTCTTGAAGTGCTAATTTAAGAGAACCCAAACATATATAATTATGAATTAAAACATTTTTTTAAAAATTCATTTTTAATACGAAAGGGTAGCTTCTCTTTGCTCCCTTCCACAATCCCTCTGTTGTTACCAGAGTTAAAGCTGTTAGGTTCCAAGAGCCCTGTGATATTTTCATTTTCAAATTTACTGATACATAGTCCCCAAACCTTATTATCATAAAGTAAAACCCAAGAGGAATCCAAGACAGAAAATGTTCAAATCTGAAGTTTCATACTTCAAGCAAGAAAGCCAACCAGTCAGCTTGCATGCTACCCCATTAGATCATACAAAATACCTTTTTTCTTCTAATTTTCATTTTTCTAAGGTAAAGACAGATTCCCCTTTATGCCAAAGCAACTCCACAACTCCAAGCCATTAAGCACAATTTGCAAATACTTTGCAAATCTAAATAATACCAGGCCTGAATCAAGTTTCTAATGGTCCCTTCGTTTACTGTTACAGCAACGGGCTTCAGCATTTTTTCAAACTGCATATCCCTAATTATTTCCCCATGGAACCAAGGGCTCCCACAGCGCAACATGTACTGACAAATGCCCTGCTGACTTGCTCTTTCTTTCTTGCAGCCAGCTGCTATCAGCTCACTAATAGTGCAGGAGGGGACAAGCGCCTGCTCCCACAGGGTGCTCATCAGCCTTAAGTGAGCCTGGTGAGGAACTCGGGCTCACAAGGTATTTATTTTCCTTTTTTCCAGGACAGCTTTCAACCAGCCTATCTCCCTAAACTGGCTTGCTGATGAACGTGTCTTTGCAAAAAAGCAACAAGAGCAAGCTGGAACACCAACTTAGCTCTAATGGGAAACCACATATTCAGTTATGTTTCTTTAACTCTTAGAAGAGAGAGCCCATGAACCACAAGCTGAAAACCTGTGGGCTGGGCGGAAATCAGTATTACTTGAGCAAGAGCAATGCAGAGAAAAGCCAAGGCCTTGGGACCTGATCTCAAATTTTGATGGCTCATTGCTTGCTTGCACTCTTTTGGCAACGCCACCCCACGCTGCAGTGGAGCCCGGATGATGCCAGACAGCCCTTCCAGCCATGCTGCCACCGTATCTTCCACCAGCGCGAGTTCTTGGCATGACTCTCACCTCAAACATCACTGACTAATCACAACTGAAATGAGCTGCATGCAAATTGACTGTGAGAAAGCCAAATTATTAAATTACCTGTAACAGGTCCTACTTAAGATTCTACCTGAGCTGCTAACCTGACCTGTCTTAACTATATCATAAAAATGAGATAAAAAGAGTTAATAATTCAGCTTAACAGCCTAGTTCTTCATTTAGAATACACAGTAATTTTAAACTACATGAAAAATTTGAAGACAAATTCACTTGGGAGAAAAGAAAATAGGCCATTTAAGACTAACCTGTAATTAATTTTAACTTCAGCTAATTAACAGATTTCCTCGCAAATTCTCAGAAGATTCACTCTATATTCAGAACGCAACAGTTTTAAGATCACATCGCTGCCCTCCTTCCAGAAACATACTGAATTCAAACTAAGTGCAAAGCAAAACCCATCTTGGTTACGAAAATCGCAATGAATACCCCTCAATTCTGTGTTCCAAAATCTGGACTCTGATTGAATGCGCTTTACGGAGAGTCCTCAGGGGTTGCTTCCAATCCCTCAGGCTCTCCTTCTACTCCCTCTCGTTTCCTAAAAGCACAGCAGCTGAAATACTCCGCTGTAAGACAGCAGTAAGAGCCCCACAGGAACAGGAAACGCAGATTGCTCACGCTGGAGGTGCACGTAACTGGCCATACCATACGGAAACACCTGATTCTACGTCTGCACCGTCGTCTCTGATCTCTAAGCAACCTCTGGCTCCTCATTGGACATGTTTTTAGAATTAACAAAAAAAATACAGCGTATCTCCTTCCCATGAGGTTTTGAAGGCTTTTAAACATACTTCTTAATGGCTAACCACACGTTAAATTACGAGCATGAAGTTATACCTTTTCCAGATCATAACTGTAGTACCATGGGTGTCTAGGACTCCGCGGAATGTGTTAACCACTTCCTTTCTGCCAGGTTCCCATATGTTTAACTTTGGGATTTTTAATTCAAAGGCAATATCACTTGGCTGATCAACAGATCCTAGAGCAGCACTTCGCACCAGTCTCAGAGCTAAAACACCTGCAAAGGGTGAAAAGCTTGGAGTGCTTTCAGAACAAAGCAACAAGAAGTGTTTTGATACATATTTTTCTTCTATTGACACCTTTCAGAGTTTGACAGTAGTGGTGTTTTAGCTTTTAAAGTGTAAAAGACTTGTTAAAAAAACTGAGTAAAAGCATTTGGTGAACAAGAGAACTGCAGCTGTCAGCTACAGTCAGGTCATGTGTTTGCCCACAAAAAACAGGAAACAGCTAGCCATGGAAATATCTAAGCAGGCCATGAAACAACACATAAATTGCACAGTAAGCAGGCTGCTAAGTCAATATTTTTCCCTAGTGCTCAACTTAACTCTTATGTTTGTTAACGACGGCTCATTCCAAACAAGTAGCCAAAAATTCATTTGTTCTTACAACATGTGCTAACACAAGAGACCATCAAAACCGACATAAAGCAGCAGTTAAACTGCAGACGCTTATCCGAAAATAAGAAAATCCATGCAAGGCACTGTTCTACTGCAGTTTTACCAACACATTTCCAACAGTAAATAAGCCTGAATTTTCAACAAAGACAGGAAGCAAAGTGGATGAGAGTCTGGCAGTGATACAACAGCAGGGAAAACCGCTGAGCAGTTTCAGGAGTGGACACTCAGTTTGCTCCCTTCCCCAGACTTTAACTATCCAAGACAAACCCTCAAATAGGTTCACCGCATCGAGGGAATAAATTACTTCCCTATACATTTAAAGCCTACTTTGTGCTTTCACAAGCAGTTGGAGAACGGCTTCCTTTTGCTCACCGGCCTCTCAGCCCCTCTTCACATGATGTGTGGAATGCATTTTTTCCAAGAAAAAGAAAATGAGATTAGAAGGAATAAAAATTGTAGGGATTTATGAGCAGGTGTGGCACTTAACCTGATACATAGTTGTTTGGTTTTTTTTTAAATTACATTTTAAAGTAATCACCTTTAAAATGAAAAGATGATGTACTGCCTGACCAGGAAACTCATTACTAATCTAGATCAAGGGATTATACTTTGATTTGTCAATCTGGAAAAAACCAGATAAATTTTTTCTAATCTACTCTATCATTGAAGGGTATTTATGCCATCTACAATCTTATTACTTTCCTGTAATTTAGGGATACTTTAAATCATGGAGACTTACCTTAAACACTGTTTTTTTCAGATCTATAAACCCAAAGAAAGCCAGTCACCCTGTTGTCCAAAAGCAGCAAATTTGAACCATTAAAATTACAATATAATCAAAAGGGCACTACACATTATACTTATGAAGAAAGATTCATGCTTTAGATACTTTAGATATCCTGTCAGAACAAAGGAAAAACATGAGATCAATTTTTTTTAAAAGGATTTTGATGAGAGTACATAGTTTGGAAAGAAGCAGTTTTCAGCCTCAAGGCAGTGCAAGATTAATTGCTATTTTTATTTTAAAATAAAAGTCAAATGCATTATTTCCACAACTGCAAGCTCTTGACATTGATGACTAGTTTACCTACAGACTTCTCTTCGTTGTTTGGCACCAGTGGAAGCTGACAAATGCCAGGAACTTTAACAAAGTGGAAACATTATTTTAGGTATTCAAAAGACTGCAAAATACCTTTGAAAGTCTGTCTCCTGTCACAGGCAGATTTGGAAATCTTAGTTTTCACAAAGCCGCAAGTTCTTAAAATCTACATTAATTTGACTAAATGTAACAGGACAGGTTTAGAGCACACTTGCTGTGTTGAGTCACATTACTATTCATGTTTATTTCTGAAACTAAATAATTTGTGGCTGTAAATAGGACATTTTCTAAAGGGGCTACAGAGCAATACGTTTTCCACAGAGCTTCAGAAAATCAAAAAAACTCTCTGGTCAATGGTTCAGTTCAATGTTTTTTTCAAAAATCTTACTTATTTTCCATTAGTATAAATTCTGCCCTTGGAATGCCACAGTAGTTGATTATTCAATATTTAAATTTACTTTAGAAATTAAACTCAAGGGGAATTATCTAATGCATGTCAGTCCGAAAATGAGCTGTGAATCCCCAAAGTTAATTTTAGCCTCATGTATGTTAAGAAAGCTTCAAGATTTAAGTTCTTAACTGCCTTTTAACATTAAGAACTACTTATTCAGCAAGTCCCTATATTACTTTAAATCTAAACCTCTTTGAAGCTAATATCAAAAATTGACTCTATGATCTTTAAAAGTTTTATAAAAGCAGCTTCTCAGTTTTTCTCCAATATATTTAACCTTGGTAACTTGACAAGTGAGTCTAAGTAAACAGTCGTTTTTCCACATTTCAGCTGCTTCCAGCATTACATAAACTTCAACATGAACAGGAGGAAAAATGAGGCAAGATTCTATTCAGTCTTACGAACAGCTGTGCAAGTTGGTTGTTTTGGGTTGTTTTTGGGTTTTTTTATATATATATATATACACACACACACAGAGTTTTCAAGAAGTTGATTAGGACAGATAGCATTATGACACAGAGCAGCCAAAAGTAATCATGTCAGCATTGGTAACCATTTGGTGAAATCATATTGCCTGTGTTAGGCGTGTCGGACTAAAATGTGGTAATTTCTAGCCCCTGATTCTAGAATCTTTTCAAATTCAGGAGAGAGTTTCATTAAAAGATTTGCATCCAGTTCTTACTGTTTTCAAAGCGACTTAGATATCATCTGGAACCACACGATTCGCCAGTAAAAGGAAATCTTCAGGGGAAGTAGCTTATCTTACGTTTTACATAGCTTGCCTCTAATGATAAAGGAAGAGAAGAAACATGCAGCAATGGATCCCCAACTCTCTACCAACAACAGTACTTCACCAATTCTCTCGCAGACTTGAGTGATAAGAGGTTGTGCCTTGAAGTACATTGTCACAGAGATACATTAGGGCTCACTAGATGATTTTTGGATTTCGGTGGAGGAGCCTAAGAAAGAAATATATTTTCAACACCAATTCAACTTAGAAAAAGAATTTTCACTGCATCTATTTTAAAAGTCTTTATATCATAATTGTCTGCAAAACACTTGTCAATCTTGGTTTAGATCAAAGTGGAATTAAATCCAGTTTTTTCTTAATATAGCTGCACTCACCCTTCACAGAGAGAATAAAGTTCTCTCAAAACACACTAGAGCAGCATGAATGGAATGCTGATTGTACTTTATTCTCCTTCAAGTACCTCTTTGAAATGGAGGAGAGGAAAAGTGGGCAAATAGGAAGTTTGTAGTGTAAATGACCCATTCTGCAACTGGCATTCACTTGGTTGCTTGTAGTAAAGAAGAATTTTATGCCGATTTCTCTATCTGAAAGCTTAGTATTAGTTTGACTTAATGAGTTCCTATCTGTAGTTGGAACACACATCATCCAGGAAATCTTTACAGTCCACATGGGCTTCACTGACACTGGTGATCTTCATTACTACTCTATAGAATGAATTACCTCTTCAGTTCCATGAAACTCTCAGGGAATGGAGGACGATTTTCCAAATAAAATTTTTAAAACTCCTCAGCACCTTAAGATGAGATCCCATGCAACAAGACCCAGGCTAGAAACAGTGATTTTTGTTAGACAACTCAGCATAAAAACACTGCTGCCACATTGACCAAAGGTTTCTTCGAGAGGCTTTTTACTGACAGCTGAGTGTTTCTGGTGTATGGGTTTAAATCTCTATTTGAGGACACATTCTCTGGTGCATATGAAAGAGAGGGACAGAGGGGAAAAAAAAAAATCAAACATAAAAAATGTATTGTTAAAGTTGTTTGCTGGGTGCCTTAAACTCAAGCTTGGTACATACCAGAATGTGCTCCTCATTTCAGAAGAGCTGTTGATACAGTTAAAATAACATTATAGCACTTTTTTTGTTGAGAATATGCAACATAGTACTTCCACTGTAGTGAGTACAAAATTTGACAGGAATGTTCCTTCCAGAAATAGTTCATCAACTTACACAATCACTATTCAACTAAGGGAAAACAGTAACAAAAAGCATCAAACTATCATATAGTGTTTATATTCTTTAAAGAATTTGGCACATGGAGGCACTCCTCTACATACTTCAGAAAATGCATGAACAGTTTTGATAGATCACCACAAGGAATTTTACACATTTTAAAAACCAATAACATAACAGAAGCGACATGGCAGGAGAAGGATGTTCATCCAGTGATCACATTCTGAACAAGTTCAAGTGATAACTCGCTGCCCTGACATAGACAAAATAAATCATATGTATTATCGCTAATCTAAACTTCTAGTCTCAGAAAGCATCCTGTTCAGCTGACTGTGTCTTTTTATAGACATTCTTCTCCTCTTAGTTCACTGTTTTAATTTTTCAACTATTGTTTTCTCCTAGTTGCATATGTAATATAGCCTCTTCCTTCCCAAAGGAGAAAAAAAAAAGTTTCATGTCAGAGAAGACTTAGTATTTGTTAAAGGTTATTCTTCAAATGTTATCCCCAAGTTACAGAACAGTTTGAGAACTAAAAGTTAATATTAAGTCAGAAGTGTTTCTAATTACACCCAATAAAGCATTGTGAAAAATTCTGATGTCAGCATTTTAACTCAAAATAGCCGTGAAGAAATAACTTAAAAGAATTTTTGCCTTCAGTTCAACAGCAAGGTAAAGACTCCTCAGTTCAGCAAACAGCTAGAAAATTTTGCCCAAGAAACTAATTTTTGTTGACTAATTTAAGAACAAGAACCAGTATACTTCACCGAAGACCGAAGTTCACACACAATCAAATTTAAATTAGAAACCATCTGAAATCTAGCTGTCAGAGTGTAGTAAGGTCCTAAAAGACCTTGAACATATCACAGTCAGATTCTTCACCACTCATTAAAATAACCACTCTCTGCCTTGAAGTGCTTGCAAGAGCACGACCTGCATGTGTAATACCGGAGGCAGTTTCAGGAATAAGATAAAAAGAAATTGAAGTATTCCCCTTAGAGTGATCTAATCCTTTTTTGCCCTGTGACTGCGAAGGATCACTTCTGTAAGGAACTCTGCACTCCGAACCATGTGATCTATCTAAATATTTACACTATGAACACTATTAAAACTCTCCTCTGAAGCCATTAAACATAGTATTTTCAGCAAGTGAAACAAAACAATTACTATTTAGATAATTATTTTGTTTTAACTGTTCTTATCAGGTAGAAGCTGACCTGACTGCTCTCCTCAACTGCTCTTTGTAACTCACGAGAGCCACAGAGCTGTGGTTTTGGCTGAAAATGCTTAAAAATGTCAAATACCTACTTCCTTTCTGTTTTCCAAAAGAAAAAAGGGAGGGCGAGTGAGAAAGAAGAGGGAACCCGATTAGGATTTTCTTCTTTTTTTTGTTACTACTTGTAACATTGACGCACAAATTAGCAACCATGCACCCAAAAGGCTTTTTGTTCATCTCTCTGGCCTCCTTAGCAATCGTCTTTTTTTTTTCCTCTCCCCCAAAGTATTACCAATGCTCAGAATGCTTTCTCCTCTTTCGTTCAGGCTTATCCTTGCTTTCGTGGCTTTCTCTGTGCTCTCTAGTCCTGCAGACTCTATACTGATGAAGATGCAACCACAACAATCTTTTAATCAATGTACTTGACACTTTCTCCCGCGGTAAAATAGATTGCTCCCAGCAATCAACTGGGAAGTACGCTTCAAGCCCACTTTTGCTTTAACTTTAAAATAAACCTATGAACTATATCTAAACTTTGGGAGAAAAAGATAACACATTATGTAAAAAAATACTCTGGGTAGAGAAGAAACCATCAAAACACATACCTCTCGTATTCTGTCTATCATTTCAGATCTGTATGTTCTACAGTACCCACCAAATGGAGCCCAGTAACTACTTAGCCACACAAGGAACAGTCAAGGAACAAAATTACAGCAAAAATGAATACTTACAGCCATAATTAACTCAAAAGGGTGTTTATACACCCGTACGGGGGATTGATACTTCTGCACCATAGCTGCAGTTAGTAAGATCAACTCAAACCTGAAAAAGAAATTTTTAAAACCATCTGTCAAATGTAGGAAACCATTTTCAATCTTCTCTTACAATTATTCTGTGCGTGATACCATGCTAGAAATTCTATAGGAAAGTCTCCACAATTCCTTGACACCTTTTTTTTTTTTTGGAAGATGCAACGGGGCCCTGAAAAGCTATGTATATTTTTATCAGAAATGACTTATTTCTTCCAAAGGCAACACAAAACTAGCACATTTTCAGTCCAGTTTTAGTAACAAGTCTTCAACACACTTTATGACTCCTCATCAGGATGGTGAGAATTCCTGTGCTGCTGCTGCTGAGAACCGAACATTGACACACACCGGCTAAAGGCAGAAAAGCACTGCCCAGTCCCCCAGCATGGGAAGTGGGCTGCCTTGCTTATCGGTCATTCCGAACTGGGACTGGGTTGGGGGGGAAAAAAAAAAAAAAACCAACCAAAAAAGGGGATTAAAAAATATAACAAGTGTTAAGAAAACTTGTTTTCAGAAAGAAAGAAAAAAATGGATCACTACAGCACACTGATGTAAGGCATTCCTTCATCATTTCCAAATCACATTAATTAAGACTTTTGAGAGAGAAACTTAAGAGATAGCTGGGGAGAAAAACTTAAAGAAACTACAAACATTCCAATATACAGCCAAAAAAATTCACTAGCAAAACGGACAGGAGCTATTCCAATGGCTTTGTGTCTGCTTTCCCCAGCGAAGTGTCTGACCCAAACTCTCTTGAATGCAATCACATTTATTGAAAAAATACTGGCAGTAGCGCTTGCAGATGAAACCACGGGCTGCTAGCCAGACTCATTTTAGCGAGAAGCGGCTTTGTTACAATAAGTTAGTATTATTTTTATTTTTTAATGTGTTCTCACGTTATCTACAGTGCTTCTGGAAAGCGTTATCAGCTCCAGCTGAGGAGTACGGCAGATGGGCCCCGCAGCTTCTCGACGCGAGAAGCAGCCAACAATAAATTCAAGAGTCACACGAAAGTTCACCCGACATCCTATTCAAGAGAGGAATTTACCCATGACTACCCTGCATTTTAAAAAAACACCTGAATCAG
>NW_009185793.1:74882-75153 GCF_000690835.1 Fulmarus glacialis | reverse complement strand
CTGCCTGCCAGGTTAAACCATGACAGGAGTGAAGCAAGGCAGGGCTTTATCACATCAAATATGAAAAGCTGGAGCCAGACAAAAGTCTGACTGCTTCTACAAGAAAGGTATGATCTGAGTTCAAACAGAGACCTGGGAAGAGATTCCTGCAGATCACTTCACTGGGTAAAAAAACTTCGCTGGGTAAAAAAAACTGGCTGGATGGCCGAGCCCAGAGAGTTGTGGTGAATGGAGTTAAATCCAGTTGGCGGCCAGTCACAAGCCGCGTTCA
>NW_009185793.1:0-74575 GCF_000690835.1 Fulmarus glacialis | reverse complement strand
GCGGAGCTTGAGCCAGCAGGGTGCGTGGGTGGCCAAGAAGGCCAACGGCATCCTGGCCTGTATCAGAAATAGTGTGGCCAGCAGGAGTAGGGCCACCTGTACTCGGCACTGGTGGGTCTGCACGTCGAATATTGTGTTCAGTTTTGGGCCCCTCACTACAAGAAGGACATTGAGGTGCTGGAGCATGTCCAGAGAAGGGCAACGAAGCTGGTGAAGGGTCTGGAGCACAAGTCTTATGAGGAGCGGCTGAGGGAACTGGGGCTGTTTAGCCTGGAGAAGAGGAGGCTGAGGGGAGACCTCATCGCGCTCTACAACCACCTGAAAGGAGGTTGTAGCGAGGTGGGGGTTGGTCTCTTCTGCCAAGTAACTAGCAATAGGACGAGAGGAAATGGCCTCAAGTTGCTCCAAGGGAGGTTTAGATTGGACATTAGGAAAAATTTCTTTACTGAAAGAGTGGTTAAGCCTTGGACCAGGCTGCCCAGGGAAGTGGTAGAGTTGCCATCCCTGGAAGTATTTAAAAGACGTGTAGATTTGGTGCTTAGGGACATGGTTTAGTGGGTATGGTGGTGTTGGGTTGACGGTTGGACTCAATGATCTTAGAGGTCTTTTCCAACCTTAATGATTCTAATATTCTTAATTCTATGATCCAGACTTGCTACTCCTGCTGGTGCCAGGAGAATGTGACCTCTTGGATGGTACCGTTGGTCACCTCTGGGAATTGCTGGTGCTGAAGCCGGTGCAGGGTGCGGGTGATTGTGTCTCTGGCAGGAGCAGAGAGCAGGGAGCGGGGAACAGGGTGGTAGATCTTGCTGTCCTTCCTGGCTGCCCCTGCTTGAAGGGCTTCTCTGCTCCATGTGTGCCTAGGGCTGGTCCTGCTCAGGTGGCACAGCATCACTGACATGCTGGATGCTTTGTCACTAAGGGCGTAGAGACCCTGCTTAATTTTAATGGGCACTCACCAGCAATTCAGTTTAATTACCCAACATGCCCATGAGAACTGAGACTGTTGTGAGGCAACAGTCTCAAGCATCCAGGCGTGAGAAAGACAAGCTCAAGGGAACAGGCCTGAAGAAGCAGTTTCTCATATATTTCCTTTCATGGAGCAGAATATGAGGTTGTACATGGGTGGGGGTCTCACTTGGACAGAGCTTTGTTAGGAACTACATTTCAGGCTGTGAATTAATGAACAAGAAGCATTTTTGCACAGGAGAAACTCCAGACTGAGTGATTCTTTTGGCAAAAGTATTGGATTTCCAGAAGCACTGGATATTATTAGCCCATCTTTTGAGGTTGTGCTTTATCTTTCTGTTTACGTGCAAAAATTTCCCTGCTGCTGGATTAGTTTGCTCAATGGAAAACTTAGCAAGTCTGAAGAGCTCTGTGCAATTGAGCGAGAAGCTAGAAGGACGTGAAATACTTAGGCTGAGAATTGTAGGTTACAACTAATAGTTAACATTTATTTATAAAGGGAGAAAAGGTCATGTAGCAGATTCTCACTATCACATTGGCCAAATAGCTATGCAAATATCTTTTGATTCCTCCTTAATACTCATGTTTTGCAGAAAGTCTCCCAGGGTGCTAATCCCCTGGAGTGATATTCATTCACATGAAATGAAATACACTGAAGAGTGGGAATGATAGAAAGATTTTACTGGCACAAATGTGGCAATGAGTGAGCTATGTAGGTCAGCACAAATGAGTATAGATAAAATTTTTTTTTATATTACCAGACCATGCATTTCGCAAATGCTGAGCATGAAAGGGGAAAAAATCAGAAATTTTCTAGAGGCATTTAAAAATTATTTGGGGTAATTGCTGTGGGTTTTTGTTTTTCAAGCAAAACAAAGCAAATATTCAGGCATCTTAATTGCAAAGAGTGAGATTCTGAACTCTCACTGAAACAAACAGCAAAATTTCTACTGACCTTAATGGAGCTGGAATTTCATCCAGGTAGCCAACTGCAGGAGACTCGAAGAAGGGAAAAATAATAACCAATACATTTTAGAAACTGATGTTTTTCCTGAAAGCTTTTTTTTAATACATAAAGCTCTTATTTTCACTACCAAGGTTAATTCTGAGATTCCCACAGCACAAGAAGCAAGATTTTTGCATCCTCTTGAGATGCTAGGAATATTTCCAATGGGAAACAAATGTAGCTTAAATGAGAGGTGAATAACAGAATCAGAGAATGACTGACACTGGAAGGCGTCTCTGGTGATCATTTAGTCCAACCCCCGTGCTCAAGCAGGGCCACCCACAGCAGGTTGCCCAGGACCATGTCCAGTCAGGGTTTGATTGTGTCCAAGGATGGAGACCCCACAACCTCTCTGGGCAACCTGTGTTAGTGCTCGATCACCCTGACAGTAAGAAAGTGTTTCCTGATGTTCAGAGGGAACCTCCTGTGTTTCAATGTGTGCCCACTGCCCCCGGTCCTGTCACTGGGTACCACTGAGAAGTGTCTGGCTCCATCTGTCTGTTATAAACCAGACCTGGGGATAAATATTTGTACCTAAGACTACACACAGCCCATTTTATTTTAGGGTGTGTAATTTTCAAACTTGATAGGGAGAAGGAAATAGTTTTTAATTGCTGATGCAAAAATAAAAAAAATAAATCAAAGCTAAGAACAAGAATCCTAGCAACTATTTGCATTATTGGAAACAATTCCAAGAGAACGAAACTGGTGGACAGAGAAAAATGGGAAGATAGAGGCAAATGGTGCTGGCCGTATGTTATATGGCTCTCTCAAATCATTGCCTGTGTGTTACCACCACCTACAATGTGACCATGTGCTGCCTTTCTTGATCCAAGATCATCTTTGCAGACACAAGGAACAGCAGTCATTCATGCAGTCCAGGCAGTGTTACTCCTTTAAGTCAGCCAGGGGTACCTGGTATAGGGCTCAGCCCCTCGTTTATGCTGACATGGTTTCCTCTGTCATCTTGTCCTTGGTTTTGATAGTCTCCCCACCATTACCTTTGCACCACAAACTTTTTTATTGTAATCAGACTTGTACCATGATTTCACTCTGCTAACATCTTCATTAGCCTTTAAATTTTGTACTTTCATTTTTCTGCCTCCATCCCCCTGATGCCCTCCAGTTTATTAGATAGGGTGGAGTTTTCTAAATCCACTGGGGTAGGCCGTCACACGGTGCAGACTGCCATGGCTCTTGTCACTGGGACTGTGATCTTTTACGTTTCTGAGAAGTTGTTCCTAGCCACCTGAAAGTGGGGTCAGGTTTTGGCCAGTGCTGAAGATGCCTGAAAATCACACTCACGCTGCATATATGAATGCAGTGACCACATGAGAAATACTTTTTGATTTAGAAGTTCAGTGCCTGATAGTTTAAAAGCAATCACAAAACAGGAATTAAAATGATACATCAGGTTATAAATAAAAAATTTCCTCCAAATGAGACTCGGCACTTTCAAAGCATGGTTTCCTTTCTCTTTCAGTTCTTCATCCTTCACAGACCTCTGTCCTGCCCAGTATCTGCCATTTTGTAATCTGTGATTTGATCTAATTTGGCCATTCCCATATGTTTACTTTGAAGCACATACTATGACAATATCAACATAAAAAAGTTATTTAATCCTATGGAAAACATAGTGAAACTGCTGACATTTAAAAAATATTCATGCATTGTTTTCCTGGATTTGAACTACAAAATGTAAGGCCAAACCTTATGTTCAAAATGTTTTTCATAGTAAGTTTCTGTCTAAAGTTTAAGCAGGTACCCACATGTTATGTTAGACAAGACTGTACATCCCTGTCATGCTGAGCAGACAGGGAAAGCAAAGATTAAATGGAAAACACATCTTTATATTAATTCTAGATGGCTAGTATTTCTCAGGACCTAAGGGAAATAAACAAAAGTTCTTGGCTGCTGGAAGCTCTAAGTGTATTGCTTTAAATCAGTAAATGTGGACAATTTACATGCATAACATACCACATATCGGCATGAAAATATTTGTCAGAAATTGGTGAATGAAACAAGAAGAATAATGAAGAAAAATGATAGTACAGGTACCATCCAGAGAACAAAATAAACAATGTAAATGTTTGGTAAATAAATCCCTGCAGAACTCTTAGAAATGACTTGCTGATTAATTGAATCGATCCATCAACCTTTTGTGATGGCATCAATTTGCAGTCCCTTTGATGCTGTACTTCTTCCATAGTTACTGCTTTAGATGCCTTAAAAATGTAGGATATGACATAATACATCTATATGGAGCTATCATAAATTAATCAGATACTCTAGTGAGATATAATTGGTTCATTCTTTTCATCAACTCTCATATGTACATGCTTAAACTAACCATATTACCTTATAATTGTACTCCAAGTTCCCTTTTTTTCCCACCTTTCTCCTTTTCCTGAAGTTGTTTGGCATTCACTTTTTTGATTGATCAAAATTTAACAGCAGAGTGGGACTGTGAGATCATATTTTTCTTTTTCTTTTTCTTTTTTTAATTGAAATGGTCTCATTTAATTACTTTATTTAACATATAAGCTCTTTGCAAAAGGACTGTCTTATTTACTGTGTTCACAGATTGTACCATGCTTGTACATCCAGTATCAGAAATTGTAATTTTTGTGCACAGAATGTCCTTCTGAAAAATAAACACTCAGGGCTTTGAATCACTTGAGAGGAAGGGTAGGAAAAGCTAAGTAGAAAAGAGGAGAGACTGTTTGTGGTTTTGTATCCCCATCATGAAATATACTCTGATAACAGGTATGTATGCGTGGAGAGAAATGAGCCAACATTTAGCACAGATGCACATAGATGCATGAATATTGAGAATCCCATGTAAATTAATGCAATTGCACATACTTACATGTTCTCCTAGGAACAAAGAGTTCCTTTCCGAACACCTGCATGCACTGAAACCAACCATACAAATGTTTGCAAGGGAAAAAAAAAACATCTGAGACAAATTCAAAGAGACTGAAATGTGAATCTGATTTAGTCAATGTGTTCACAAACACGTTTTCTATGAATTTTCTTCTAGTTCACCTGTGCCTTTTGTAGCTCTGGATATTTATGACTCTTTGTACTCACTGAATTATAGCTTTAGCAAATGTAATTGCACATTTGAAAATGATATCTACTAGGGCTTGCTGTATCTCACGGGTTCTGTAACACTGCCAACTTTTACTGTTCTGTTAAGTGTCTCCCTGTGTCTGGGGCCTTTGGAGGACATACTTAACCTTTATGCTTCCTCTTCTTCCAGTTTTGCACATATCCACAGTGACACCGTCCTCTGTGTCTGTCATCACTGTCATTATGTGAACAGCTTGAAACAATGGATGTGACAAAGAGCAGGATGCAATTTGGGGAGGATATTTGGGGTTGTGTTCAGGCATAGGGGAAGAGTGAGAATGGGACAAGGACATGGTGACAGGGAGAAAGAAATGAAATACGTATGAAATGGCATTCTGTGTGGCAGAACAGAAGACTGTTGAAGAGCACAAGCTGAATATGAGCATGCTTCTTCATGTTTAGCTCCATATTTCCCAGCAAGGTAAAGCGAGAAAAGTGGTTAGGTAACAGATGGCAGCAAAGATCCTCTTCCGCTGGTGAATGCAGAAGTCTGGCTTTTGTACAGGAGATTTAATTTTGAATCAGAGATGACCACAAGAAATTTTTTTTTAATTCTCAGGTTCCTATCTATCCAAAATAATAATACCAAGGCATTTGGAAGTCCCAAGAGCTAAGTCTTCTACTCAACAGAGAGCAGGAAAGATGGTGTTTTGATAAGACCTACTGAAAAAACTCGAGTGATCTTTTGTATGTATGGAGAGAGATGTGCAACAAAAGCATGTATGATGCTGCTTAAAACTCCACATTTAGTACAATACCTTTCCTTCTATCCCACTCAACTATGCAAAGGTCACAACTCCAACTGGCTGCAATTTCCCCTCTTGATGAAGGTCTGAACAGAGGGACTTGTCAGGACATGAGACCAAACAGAGACAATTTTCCAGTCCATGACTGGGGTTGAAGCCTATTAGTGACTACTGACTCATTCGGTGTTGTGCACTTCTATACGTGAATGAATAACTGCAGTCTAAAGGGCAGTTTCTTTTATGTGTGGTAATTACATTTAATATTGCACGTAGCTTGAAGCAGACTAATTAGCATAACAGTTGTCTATGTCTTTCTCCAATGAGCAGTGGACACAGTGCTGTCTGCAGTATTTCTGTGCATTTTGTCTCAGCTATGTTGAAGAAACCCATCAGTAGAAAGAAAGTAAGCAATACATACACATAGGCTATTCATGGGGCTTTCCATCTTTGTGAGAAAAATCCTCATCCTCTGAGAAACTGCACTGAAAAAGAAAACAGAGGACTGGAAATAAAAATATTACAAGCTGGAAGGACTCACGGTGTATGGCGTTTTGCTTTGCCTACTAGCAGTGTGCTCAAATGGAGGGTGAGAGTGCAAGTGATCAAAACCTTCAGACACTGAGTTAATAGCCACTCCTATCCGGAGACATCCAGGGATCAATACATACTGCACTAGCCTTTGTCAAAATGCTGCACGGCAGCTGAGCATTGCAACTAGTACTTAAATTAAGCAAGTGGAGCACAAACCATTTCTCCTCAGCTGACTGAAAAGTATCGCTTGCACTACAATTATGGCATAAAAAATCCTAATGACAACAATTAGTGAACTCTCTTTCTAAGGAATAGTCTTAGGAGAGCATGACTGAGTATCTTGAAATGTATACCCTTTCTGCTACACCTTTATTAAATGACCTCAGGCAAGCTGTCAATGATTGTGAGCTCTATAAAGATGTTGCCTAAGACAGGATTTCATCATTTCAGTGTAGGGACAATGAACAGCATATAAAAGAAAATTAATGCAGTGGAAATATCCATGTTCCATAACTCCCTCTTAACAAGGATTACTTTTGCAATACTTAACACTGTTGGCAACTGTAAACCTATCATAGGCTTAAAATTCCTGATGAGTGGGCAACCCCCCCCCCGCCATTTTCTGAGTGAAGAGTCTACTGCAGTCAGCTTTGTAAATGAAACCTTTTAGTGTCAGTGATAATCAAAATACCTGCTACCTATGACAGAGTTAAAATGGTGTCATGACCTGGCAATTTCTATTCAGTGCTGTCACATCCATGCACTGCACAGATCGGGATTGTCATCATGTAAATGTAATAGGATTCTTTATCCTGCATTGTTGCTCATCTGGGAACAGTAATTCTAAGTTTTCTGTAAGTTGTGAATAGCAGCAGGGGGCTATGAATAGCTTGGAAACCTATATTTTTTCCATTTATTTTTTTTAAATGCAAATTACACTAGTAAGTCAAAAAAATCACTTTTGTTAAAAATACATTCAGAATTAACAAATGCCAAAAAGAAAAGAAAAAAAAGACACATTTGGATTGTATCTCTTGCCTTTTGAATATTTAAGTTTATAACAAAAGCCCAGCCTAGAAAAATAACATTTTTTACTGGATTTTGAGGAGGATACAGCTGTACAAATCAAAAATGTCATCCAGATATTCTCACATTACTGTGCTCTAAACTGCTTCCAGAAGAGATCCATCCACTAATCATTTAGTTTAGTAGTCAACAGCCTTAATTTCTTTTTAATGGTGGTGCTCTAACTGCAACTTAAGTAGGGTTATGAATACCAACTTCATATAGGTATGTATGTGTATATATATGTATACTGTGTGTATGTGAGTGTGTGTATATCTACTCTACATGTAATATATGAATACGCATTTATATTGTAATCCTTAATAATTAGATGTGCTTCCTATTTCCTAAGCACTTTACAAACATTAACAATTCAGACCTCACAAAAAGCCTGTGAGGCACATATTATTCCCGTTTTATAGATGGGAAGACTAAGACACAGAGAAATTAAGGCCAAAATTTTCTAAATTAAAATCAGGCCTAAAAGCTACGTGTAGACAGTTCATTAAACTTCTAAAATTGCTAACTACCAGTAGCTGCTGTTCCGTAGGAAATCACTGAAAGGTATGCAAAATTATCTTCTGAAAACTGGATTGCTGCTTAGGTGCCTAAACTGGTTTCTTTTCACATTAAAAAATGATTTTTATAGAAATATGATTTTGATTAACTGGTATACAGGGAAAGCTAAAATACCCTGTTATGACATTTTCATTTCATTTAAACCTCTACATTGTGTTTAATACTATACATCTGCTATATTTAATACTACAAAAAAATAGAAACTTTAAAAATTTTTCAAATTATGGGAAATTTCAGCCTGGCACTTGGAAGTTGCATGATTTTCCAGGGGGTGAAAAGCAGCTCTACCCAGAATGAACTCAGAATTTCAGGTACCCAAGTTTGAAAATTTAAATTTGAGATCCAAATCAGCAACGAATGCTTTATGGGATCAGGCCTAGGGGATGTGCCTAATTCAGGCAGGAAATCCCTAGCAGGATCTGGGGCTCGAGCCCTTGGCCCCCTGCATCAGATGCTTCCTGGGTTATGCAGCCCCTGCAAATATTATTCCTGTGTATTTTATATACATAGATATATACACACACACACACACACTTACACATATATATATGTATATATACAGAAATCTCACTGAATAAATGCACGTATAGTTCCTGAACATGTCCCGTATCTCGTTTTCACTGGTGAATGCCTGTTCCTCTGTCATTGTCCAGAGTTGTTGCTTGTGACACTGTACATCCATGCAGACACAGCAAAGGGCACTGGTTTGTACAGGGATGGATGAGTGGCGTGAGCGCACAGGCAGTGGGAGCCCGGGAGCCGTGCGGGAGCAAGGGTTTGGCCAGCAAGGAAAAGGGAGTTGCTCGGGGGCAGCTCGAGCCTTTCCAAGCGCCGACCTTCCCTCTTGCCCTCAAAAGCTACGTGGTCACCTCAGGTGTGGTAGGTGTGTGCGTTTGCCTGTGCAAAGTCTGAGCAAAGAAACAATGACAATCCAAGTTTCTGAAAAGCAAAATATTGGGGTTTTCCTAATGAAAGCCACCTAAGTGCTTGAAAATACAGATCAGATGTAGAACAAAACATATGTTCCTAGGAGTTCAGAGTATTTCATATACACATTGACCTACTAGCAAAATTCCCAAAGGCATCTTGTTGCCAACTACGTAACAGCACAGTTTTTTTTTTCAGCCACAATAATACAGGAAGATAAAATACACGTTCTAACACACAACAGATCCCCCAAATATACCACAAAAAGGTCTCCAATATTTCTTCAACTCAACTAGTCCCTCCCCACCCTCCCCAACTGAAATCAAAAAATAAAATATATGGATCCCTTATGGTGCAATTAGAAAAAAAAGCTCACTTACAGAGAATTTTCAGTTGAAATTAGATATAAAAGAGTAAACGTAGCTAGTACATATTCAGTTGGCCTTTGTTGATAGAAATCTGCAGATGTCTCTGTAGTTAGTAAAAGACATTTAGAGATAGCTATAAAAGCACCTACAGTGCGATAAATAAAAACAGCGGGATTAAGAAGCACTGTTTATGCCGCTTATTTTCAGTAGGTTTAATTATTAGTTTATGTTACCCCGTTCCCCACCCCAACCCCCAAAAGGTCTCATTTCTTTTTTTTTTTTTTTTTTAACCATTATAAACTGTTTGTTTCTTGACCACTGTGGAGCCTCAAAAGTAAAGCACTTCTCAGACAGCTGGCAGTTTTCTACTTGGTCGCTCTGGAACTGTGGAGCAACAAAGCCTTATTCCCTGACATGAAAACAAAACAAAACCAAACAAAAGAAAACCACTGACTTAGAAATCGTTCAGAATTAACAGCAGCATGTTGAGCCTAAAGGACTTTACTTCAGAAAGCTTGCACTGAGTTTCTCTGATGTGCAATGCAGTTGGGTTAAGGCAAGTATGAACTGTACAGCCTTCAGGGCAAACAACGTGCTGTCTATTGACTTCTGCTGCAAGGTCATCCTGGTATTTTTAGTGTTGTGTTGACTAAGGAGACTCGACGAGGCCAGGAGTGTGGAGGGGGCTCCGAAAGCACTGAATTGGCTGGGTTCATGTCTTGATCCAGACGGGCCGTGCTGGCGGTGCCTGGGGTAGGGAAGAGCTAGAAAATGGCACCGACACTTCTGCTCTGGCCCCTCTGGTGCCGGGAGGCAGGAGGTCCAAGATGGGGGTCCGGGGCATCTCCCTTAGTACCTGTTAGAAAGAGGGGCTGAAGGTGTCCGTTGTTTTTTTGTCTCACTGTTCAATCAGCTTTTTGTTGGTTTTTTTTTTTTTTTAGCACAAAACCTGGATTTTTTTTGCTCTTTGAAGAACCAGGGGGCCATCCTGAAACTTTCTTCGACAGGTCCTCCAGCCCACATTGAGTAGTCCCCATGTTTACTTTGACCTAGAATACAGACAGAAAAAGAAAGATAGGTATAATCCACCATATACCTGCTGCTCTGGTGGCCTTTTGCGAGCAAGTGTAATTCACCAACCAGTAACAGTTCAGCTGCACACGGGGTGAAGAGGATAGAAAGGCAAGGTGTTTGCTCAGGTGATCGGTTGGCTCTCTCTGGAACATTGTTAGAGAAGTCAGCACAGGTTTTCTAAATTGATTTAGGCAGGAGTGATATTTAATTATAGGCTTAACTATATATCCAGGTGTCAACTGGAAGATGACCTGACCTATAATAATCCATCAGAAATGTAGCTGTCTCTGTAAAAGCAAGAAGTGATGCAGTATGAGGACAGAAGGGCTGAATCGAAGGTGCCTGGGAAAGTCGCCCAAGGCTCACTCGCAAAGTGGAGTGCATGTGCAAGTGTCACAGCCCTGTACACTTGAAAAGTCCTGTCCCAAACCCGTGTTTTGTAAGTCCAGCTTTCAGTCTAAAACAGATAAGGTGTTGCTGGTTGCTAGACAAGGCTTAGCTGGTAGTTTATTTAAATGAAATTTTGCTGATAATGTCTGAATCCCACAAACATGAGGAGATAATAACACAGCAGATTTGTACTGCATGAACTTGCTGAGTGTCACGGTGGTTATACTCTAGGTGCTGTTTTTTGTGTCTTGCTTATGTTTCATTTATACTTCAAGTGAATGGTAAAGTAGGTATCTTCAGTCTCTAGACAAATACCTACAGTTTTAGGCTAGGAGACCATGGCCAGCATAATGCATATGTAAATACAACAGAAAGAAAAGATGGGATCAGGTAGTAAGGCACGTACATTAACCCCTCCTATACCCTTCTGTCCCTGAGTTATTGACTCAAATTCCCTCTAACATTTGGTGAAAGGTAGGATCCTATTAGCCAGAAACTACCATAAGTGCCTTCTAGTGAAAAGCAATGCCTACCAATAGTCCTGTGTAACAGAATACACACAAGTGGGCATATATATATACACACACATATATATAAAGGGATCTATATGCATGTAGGTGTGTGTGTTTCTATGCATATCTAGTATGTGCATTTTACATATATATATAAAATACACATATAATGCAAAGATTCTTAGACTTCAGAGAATACGAGGAAAGCAAGCTTCACTTCAGGGCTGAACTGCTTTTGAGCAATTTCTCCAGTGCATTAGGCATCAGCATCAGACACGCATGCTTTTTTTTGCTTGATTTCTTCTTTTCTTGAGCAAACAAGTTTTCTGTGAAAAATGTAAAGAAAAATCTCTCTCCCCTCCCTCCTTCTTCCTGTTTTTAGAGCAGTGATCATGCAGTGCAGTCTTGTTCCACAACCATAACTGTGTTTTTTCATGCGCATCAGAATCCGTGCCGTGTTTAGTCACCTTCCTCGATCATCTCCCAAGAGCAGAATTTTCTCTTGACAATTGATTTCCACCATCTTATTGTGGTGTTGTCCCATGGTCTGGAAACGATCACTGGCATCTCCAGCACAGAATGACAGTAAGCTGCTTTTTAGGACATCAGCTGTGGCCACACTGCAAGGAGGTACATGAGCACCGGTTCTGTCCTGTTCTGTTCAAAAAGCGTATTCGTTTTGAAGGGACTGTCTAGGCCTCTTGGCTTGTACAGCATAGAACACGGTGTTGGCACTTAAATAATAAAAAAGCCATTTATAACAGGTAGATAAATGTCATGATAATAATTCTCCCCCAAAACACCAGTACTTTGTTTAAAACATAATTTTGAATTGAATGTATTTTTCTCTTTGAAAAATAAGCTGATTTAAATTAAATGTGAAATTGGGAGAGATGATAAGGAGAGTTGTGATGGGAATTCAAAGGCTAAAATATAGAGAAAAGAAACAATGTGAGCCTGAATCTAATAATTCTAGACTATTTAGGGAAACAATAGTCAAAGATAGTCACCTCAACTCACTGTCTACAGATGATGCTTCCTTTTCATAAATCAAGACTTTTTTTCCTTAAGTATCCTGTTCATTTATGGTAGTTTTGCGTAACTGATGAAATTCCACACAAATGTACTGTGTGCATCTAAAATGAATTTGAATGTTCTTATAAGTAGAGCTTGTTTGATATCACAAATAAAAAGCAGTAATTCTTTAGTTAAAAAAGTCCTGACACAATAAAAATGTAAACATGAGGAGCCTGAATAAATCAGTATAATTATTTAATTGCACGTGTAAGTTTGTGTAGGTTCAGTATAACCTCCAAATTAACAAAATGAAGTGCTAACTTTAGCACGCAGGAGGAAACATTGCAAAACAGTGTGTCTTAACAGTTAGCAATTACTAAACCCAGCATTCCTTCAGGGTAATAATTAAACTGTGCATGTATAAAACAGTTAAAATTGATTTAAATCACTTGGATGTAAATCTGTCTGGCTTGAATTGAAATAAAAGTTTGTGTTGATGGAATTCTGTCATCGCAATCTACTAAATCAATTCACGTCAGCAAGCAGTATGTGGATGATGACTGAGAGCTACCACACAACTCTATAAGTCTTTAAGATTTGTACTATTTCTGTATATGAGTCGATCTGATAAATATGTGGGGTAATATATTCAGTAATAAATTATTACTGAAATACATGTTGAAATTTGCATTTTATTAGAATCTGTACTGCCATTAGAAGCTGATATTGTTTTGGTAAGCTCTTCAAAGATGAAGCCATATGTTCTCCTCCACTTTCACAGCATGCCTAGCACATCTATAGATACTACCATGCCATAGACAACAAAAAGAGGTGCTATGTGCCTTTGGAAATACTTAGTAACCAGATGATTTAAAGGCAACTATCTCCTACTTCTCTCATAAACCCAGAGCTCCACATGAGTTGCACCCAATGTGAGCCTGAATAGTAGAGGACGCAGAGGTGGCAACTAGCTATCTTTGTATTTTCTTGATCTTTTGCAGGAATTGTATTCTTAATATATCCTCCACTGATTATGGATTCAAAGGCATTTTGTAGCAGTTGTGGAAATAATTATATGAATACAGCTATATGGATATGTATGGGTATAGTTGGATCCTGGATGGATACGATTATATCTTGGACAGTGGTGAGAGTATGGCAATGGACTCCATAAAGCAGAAGGTCTACCCTACCCTACCCTACCCTACCCTACCCTACCCTATCCTCTGCCTTTCTATGTTAAATGATTCTTATCTTTTACTCATCCCCTAGAGATGCTGAGCGTTGTAAAGTGCAGGTGACATTAGGCAGAGAGTAATGTAAAGTCCTGTATTTTTTTTTCTCCTTGAATACTACAGAGGCTAACACTAATGTTCTTTGGTGAACAAGATCCCTAGGGAACCAAACCCTTCCTCCCAAGAAATAAAGCTTTAAAACATTGAGTATGGCCTGCTGTTATCATATCAGTGTGTTTTGATTTCCAGTACATAATATTGCTGTAAATAGTGCTACAAGCAGATCAAACCATGGCTTGATTAATTTGACATTTGAATTTGTCACTCCACTACCTAATGGTCTGCCTACATTCACAGAGCAACTGCAGTGTGAATACATATGCATGTGTTCCTGGTGTGCCTCAGCTGTAAATAACAGAAAGGTATTACTAAATGCTGTGAAAGCCTCTTAAGGACAGACTGCAGCAATTCTAGAGAACCTTGTCAGATACTATAGAGTCAGAGGGAAACACAAAGTGTCTTTGCTTGACTGTAGCTGAGACATGGCAATACTTTTGTGGGTTGATTGGACAAAATGTCAGCTTACATACTGGTTTCTGTCTCTCAGTTAAGACAGCGAAATCACCTATACAGCGTTCAGTGAGAACGCACCATTGATATAAGGCAGAACAGAGTTTACATGGATTAATCATAGCTACAAGTTTCAAGCTTCATCTCAGCTACAAGTTTAAAGGTATTGCTTTCTTTTTTTCCACGTGTCTAGCTTTCTCTCCAGTCAGTATGAAGATGCTCAGTAAATGCAATCTGCTGTTCTGGAAGAAACACTGAGAGCATAAAGAGAATGGGATAATATCTCAGCTAGAGGGCTCCATATGTTGATGACAAGGTATGGTATACTGAGAAAGAAATAGGATTAGAATTGTTCTAAGTACCTATGAGCCACACATAATACTAGGAAGGAAATAACATTTTCTAAATGCACAACACTGTGCCAAAAGTGCAGGTGAAAAATCTTTACTTGAGCACAGACAGATGGGAAGCTGAAGTTAAGATGGCATTGGAGATATGCACTATCCTAATTTGAGATTATTAAAAAGCTCCTAGCAAAGCTCCCAAAGGGCCCAATCCTAAGCACTACCGCAGAATTGATTGTACCACTGATAAAGGAGTAAATGCCGGTTCCATGCAAAAATCCACTAATCCATTAGCAGACTTGCTTCCACTAATCAGAAGAAATGAAATTACATTCAAGGGTGAATGGAAGTGTATGTTGGGATGGATGTTGTTTGCCTGTATTCGGTTCTTTTCCTCAAAAGAAATGTTCAGAAGAGAAACAAAGGAAAAAAGTAAATGTTGCCCCTTTGTGAGCTGTTCTGTGCTGTGCTAGGCCAATGATGGTAAAACAAAAAACATTTCAAAGGCTGCAGCAGTGAGGTAAGATTTATCTGGGCAGTCAGGACTGTTCTGAATTGCAGTTGGCATCAGTACAAGAAATATTTGGAGATGATTATTCCTAGACTGGTCTATGGTTGGGTGTTAGCTCTAGTGTGAATGTACTCCAGTTGTGTATATGTGCTGAGATTTGATTACCCATTTAATGCCCAAATATATCAGGTGCACTTCTAGGCAATGGATGGAGTTGTCACTCTCACTGGTTAGGTAGAATACTGTCTTCTGTTCAAACTGGTTTTAAAAGCCATATGTTGTTACATTTGGTTTGTTTTTTGGTTTGTTTTTTTTTTTTAATGTGGAGACTGGAAATGAGGCACGGAGGTGCCTCAGTGAACAGGTGTGCTGGTAAGACAAATGCTACATGCATCCACTAAATTAGCAAGTTGCTGAACTTCTGTTAAAATCTAATAAAAACCACTTTTTTGCAACCAAGTTTTGTGAGATTTGACTATTTTTTTACTAAACCGAATTCTCACTGCCTTTGAGTGGAAACTGCTTGAATGAAAATGGGGGAAAATCAGGTGAGAGCTGGGTGTTATTTAAACAACTGTGACACATTGTACCCTGCCATAAGAAATCATTATAATTCAACAGAAGAGTAATGTTGGTGCTTAAGCGTAGCATGAATTCAGTCTCTCAAAAAAGGCTTTCACCTATTCTGAATCTTTAAGTCACGTCATCTTTCAGTTTAATGATCCTTTAATATCAGCCTGCCACTCTGCAGAATATCTCAAAAGTTAAGTACTTACATATACATGGGCTGTAGCTGTAAATGAGATGTCTTCTGTGGACCTTGATAGCCGTAAGAGTCAAATCCACCTATGAAATCAACTGAAAGGGGGGGAAAATTGCTTTCATTAGCAACATCTTTTCAGAAGTGATAGGCACTACCATTCAAGAGCCACCCAGCACACAGATTACTTTTGATGGCCCCCCTAATAATCTGTTAAAATTAGACCAGCTAATTGTGGAGATGCAGAAAAAGGGTAAAAAAAATAGAGAAAGGCAAAGTCCCTTTTTAAATTTTAAAATCAAATTAATTTTAAAATCACAGGAAGACAATGAGGGATTTATAATAGTCATCCATCCATCAGAAATAGCCACACATCCCTATTTTTCAAGTAGACCACCTCACTGGAATATGAAACAACATGCTATTGAGATATTACAAATGCTGAAAACCATTTATTTATTGGCATGAAGGCATTGCTTCTGACTGTGATTACTGTCTGCCTTGCTGTCATACCGTGGTTCAGTGATGTAGAGGAGAGAGCACATTGATCCGACTCTCTCTGAGAGGCAGAAGTTTCTCTGACTCCCTGCTTTGACATTTGGGTTGAAATGCACAGAGGGTTGGAACAATTTATCTGAGATTCAGAGACGAGGCTTCACAGATCTGAGGAAACCAGCAGTTCTCTCAAGGCTCTGGGGGTGTGCAGGAAGGTTGTAGGGTGGGAGCTATTTATTAATTCACATGACTGCCAGTTCCCGATGGTCTTCTCATGTTTATTTTAAACAATTTCCAGGGCAATTCAATCTCATCTGAGCCTGAGACCCCTGTTTCTCTGCTATAACTCTTACTTTACACAGGTAAAAGCGCACCCTTTGCTTCCTTTGCACCAGGAGACCCAACTATTTGCTTTTGAGGGTTATTTGTGGGCAGTTCTCATCCCTGAAATACTGTCTCTTACATAGCAGATGTGAATTTGACTTTACTGTGATAGGAAAGGGCCAAAGAGTTCAGGTATGGAAATGCATTTTTCACAGGTCTGGGCACTGCTGCTGACAGACTGGCTCTGTGTACATTAAAAGCAAAAAAAAAAAAAAAAAAAAAAAAAAAAAAAAAAAAAAAAGAAAAGGTTGTTTGATAGAGGATAGCTTCTTGTGGATTTAAAATGCATTAACATTCACATAAAAATCACAAAATGTAAATTTATAACCCTTGGTTTGAGAACTTCACAGTGGTTGGAGTCCTTAAAACTTGCATTTATGAGGTTATTTTATACTAAAGTACCCCTCAATGTGTGCCACACTTATCAATGCAGTCACACGCATTCCAGACATGTTACAAAATCAAATCCTTGTACCCCTCTGTCCACCATTTACTTTGCAAGTAAAAAGCCACCGAAACACCAGACTGGACCAGTAGAGTATGTCTCCATTGCAACCACAGACATGTTGAACCTGTCATCCACCTTCTTCCCTGGCAAGAATGGCCCCTGCAGAAATAATTTAGCCGATTCTGTGCTTTATGGCAACGTTACGTATACTCCTATCCCAGAATGATGTTTTACTGAATTAATCCCTGACATCTCTAATGAAGGAGGTTCTATAATCTCTCTGTGTTGCCTTTCCCTGCACTTAACTTCCTAATGTCTAATTTAAATGTAATTTCCTGCAAATTAACTACTTTTCTACATTTTGGCCTTTTCTCCCTATGGATATGAAGACAAATGAGCCATTTTTTTTCTTTTATAACTACTTTTAAGCATTTTCAAAAAGTATTTTCATGCTATCCATCTTTTCCAGATTTAAGCATACTTAATTCTTTCAAATTTTTCTCATGGCCCATGTTTTCCAAGCCTCTAAATTTCCAAGCCTGAAGATCCTTCTTCAGGCTGCTTGTGTTTTTCTTACAGTGTGGTGCACAAATCAGGACTAACTGGAACAACTGCCATGTAGGTCTTCTGTACGTTACCTGGAATAACTTGGTGGGGTTTTTGTTGTTTTTTTTTCTCCCTTCTTTTTTCAACAGCATCATACAAACGCTTAATAACCAGATCTGTATTTTTATGTTTTGACACTAACTGTAGTCTAGCCAAGTAGACCATATTTTATCTGAAGACACTTGATTGATTCTTCCCCACAGGAGTTCTTTTGCACTTGTCTGTATTGAATTTCATCTTCTTGATTTCAAGCCACTTCTCAAGATCATTTTGACTTCCAATCCTATCTTCACAAATGCTCGTACCCCTCCCAGTCTGGTTTCATCTGAAATTTTTACAAATGTTCTCTCCTCTATCATCCTTGCTGTTAACAAAAATAATGAAGAGAATTATTTCCCTAGCCAAGGTCCCAGTGGGATCCCATCTGAAATGTCATCCCAGCTGGTTGATAACTAAATTTCAAATAGAGTTTTAAACAGTTCTGCACACAACCTATGATGACTGCATCTGGACTGTGCTTTCCTGGCCTGCTTACAAACCTTTCATAGGGTCAAAATCTTGTTAAAATCAAGGTAAATGCCATTTGTTGCTTCCTACTTACTCACTGTCTTTAACCATCAAAATAACTTTATTACAACATGATCATGTCTTTGGAAGCATACTAAGTTTACAGGCACAGAATGAAAAATTCAGTGTAGAAGTATTGTTGAGTGAAGTGCTAGGCTGGGAGGAAATAAAACCCCTCTTATTCAAGTACAAAGATTGCAGCCAAAAGAATGGACGTGTCTTTGCTGTAGCTATGGTTTGTTGTTCTTTTGCCCAGTTTTCCTTTTTTCCTCGCTCTTGACCTCTGACAACATTTTGTGGTTTAACCCCAGCCAGCAAATAAGCCCCACGCAGCCGCTCGCTCACCCCCCCCTCTGGTGGGATGGGGGAGAGACTCGGGAGGGCACAAGTAGGAAAACTCCCGGGTTGAGATAAGAACAGTTTAATAATTGAAATAAAAAAAAGTAGAACAGTAATAATAACAATAAGAACAGCAACAATAACAGAATATACAAAGCAGGCGATGCACAATGCAACTGCTCACCGACCGCGGACCGCGTGTCCGGCTTTGCATTTCTTGTGTGCTTCCCAAGACCCTCCAAGCAAGTGGTAAACCATTACTAGAAGGCTGCAAGCATAGATACTCTGTTTTGCGGTCATGGGGCAAAAGGTCTTAAGGGTGATTTTAGGGTTGTTTTCAGAAAGCTAGACCAACGTGTTAAGAAAAAGATTTCTTTGAGTAAAATAAGTTTGTGTGGGCATGAGAGAAAGATGTGTCACGAATATGTGCCTGCATTGTGTCTTTGCCCTGTTGCACAGAGTAAACACAGAGTGTTAACAAGCCAGATTGTCAAGCGACAAACAAGGCAAGCTTGCAGAGACATTTCTGCGTTCAACTGACAGTGGAAGTTCCCACGTGTGTAACCAAATGATGGTAGGGCAGAGGATATTACTGTGACCTTGCTGTTGACATACAATAGCCTCTTACACACAACAACAAACTTTGCAAGGTAGGTAAAGGTATGTAATAGAAAGCAAACTCCAATACAAAACAATTTCAGTAATTTCTTTGTGGCAAGTTTTCTTGATGGTGGCAGTTTCTCAGCACTGCAAAGCCTGTGGTGTCCCGACTGTGCTACAAGCTCCCTGGGGACTCTGAGCTAGTTTCTTAAAGCATGCAAAATGCTGCCCTTTCTGCAGGCATTTTATCCTGGCTGTGCCTGAAAGGTCACTAAAAGAGTCGTACGACTGATACATTCCTGGCAGCAGTAACATGAGATGAATAAAACAAGACTCATTAGCTGAATCGCTACAGAGGCTATCATCCTTAACCTCATCTATCAAACACATTTTTGACTATTCTATTTTACATTCATCTTACATGTCACTGTTATCAGAAGTGGCTCTTTTGTCATGTTTTGCTTTAGTAAAGGCACACATGAATATACAAACAAACACAGAATCCCATTCCTTTGAAATACTTCGTGCTGAGATGCTTATTTTTCTAGCTGGACTTGAATAGGATAATAACAGTACTATTTATTTGTAAAATGTGTTACAAGAAATTCAGCCAGAGTGTTTTCTTCCTTTGCTGGTGTTAAGGTGACATATGCTTGTCAGGCATATGACTGTGGTTACAACTGTAGGACAAACAGGACATATGGCTCAAAATAGGGACATATTTTCTAAGTACCCACAGGGATGTGAAGTTTCAGCCTTTGCTCACAGTCACAGTCCCCACTGTCTCCATTGTATATCAGCACAGGATGAGAGGCATAAATGGGTTTCTCATTTTTCATTTCTGGAAGGTTGTGGTGTATAGAGGGACCGCTAAACTGGGATGCACAAAGAAGACCCCATTAGCATGGATGTGCATATGGGAGAAGGCACTCTCTAGAAAACTAGCAGTGAGAAATGATGAAAATGATGAAATCAACAGATGGACAAAGAGAAAGGAAACAGTGTGGAATAAAAGCAATAACATTTTCCTGTAGAAAGCAAAAGGAAAGATATTGAACCAGAAGACTAGACACTATTCTCCTTATAGAAATTTTCCTCTGTAAAATGTAAGTACAGAAGCATAAAGATTCAGGTCCACAGCTAATATATATATTTATAGCTTCAGTGACTTCATTGAAGCAATGATAATTTACATTAGCTTAGGATCTGACCCAAAGGGTCATTTAGGGCATATGTGCATAGAAATGTGATTGACGCTATGGCTTTCCTTGCATTTTAGTAGGCATGCAAAAATCAATGCAGACTAGATATGAAAGGATATAGAGTTTAGGAATGGAGAGGGAGATGGGTGGCTTTATCTGCAAAGAAAAGGAAAAGGAAAGGTTGGGAAACGGCCATGTACTTGGCCAACCTGTGACCTGTAGTATGGATGACTTCTTGACTGCTTTCAAATCCTCTCCTTACTTTGTTCCTTTGCTACTACTGTTTGTTTTGCTGATTCTGTCTCCCCTGCCCTTGATGCATGAGGCCCTGCCTCTCACAGAGGTGAATGTACTGCCAGCACTCAACCCTGCCTTCACCATAGCATCCGCTTTATACCTGAGGCTCCTTCTTTAAAAGTGAAAAAGTCTTTGGTAGTAATCCTGTAATGAGGGTGACTTCTGTCACTGATTCTTCCTCTCCTCCTTCAATTTGTCCATCTCCCTGATGAAGCAGCTTGGCTCCTCCAGCTTTATTAGTTCCATCCCAGACACTCCCATCACCTCCTCATCTGCTTCCTTCCTCCCATCTCTGCTTGTTTCTCTTCACACCATCTTTCCCATTTCTTGTATGAGCAAACTGATAAAGTAGTCCTCCTTTCTTCAGTTTGCCGGCATTTTTCATTCCTCCTGTTACAGCTCATTTCCCTTTCTTTCTTGCTACAGACACAGGAATTTTCTCCTGTAAAACTTCTGCGTGTCTCAGTGACAGACTCTTCTCTTCATCTCTTTTTTTGCATTTCCCTCCCAATACAAGTAAATTCCTTTCATAAAAAAACCAACCCCACCCTTATCCCTGCTTGTCTCATTCCCTCTCTCTCTCTCTCCCCTGATGGTTTCAAACACTTTCTGGAGCTACTTTCCTCCATTTCTGTAGAAGGTTTTCTCCCATCTTGTGTTCTGTCCCTCGCACACAGCTGAAACTGCAGTTAGATCACCTCTTCCTATCCAAATTTGGGTACTGGTAACCCAGCGCACGCAGTCCTCTCTGTGGTCATCCAGCCACCTTTCGCACAGCCGCTGCTCTCTTCTTCCTGAAACCTTTGCCTCACTGGCCTCCGCTCTCTCCTCTGCAGGTGCTCACCTTCCTCCTCCCATCATTCACCTCCTTTCTTGATGGTTCTCCCTCCAGCCCACTGACGGAGTCCCATGAGCAGTAACCTCTGCCTTTTATTTTTCTCCACCTCTTGTAAACTGGGTAGTCGCACTTGCAAATGCAAATTCTGCTGTCATCGGGTCTCTGAAGTGTCACGGAGTACCTGGCTTGTGCTCACTCTGCTCCTTCTATACAAACTGAAATCCTGGCTTCTCTCTGTGATATTTACCCATGGATAATTAAACATCAATTCCAGTTCAGCATGGATAAAACCAGAACTCTTAGTTGCTCCACCCTAAACTTCTCTGCTACCTCTCATAGTGAACAATGGCACTTGTATCCTCCAGTCTGCCTGTCACTTTAGGATATAAGTTAGATGTCAACTTTGATTTGGGCTGTGCGCGATTTAATTTCCGAAGATTATTTTTACATATTGAATAGGAAGACTTTTCTATCTGTTGACACAGCTATAACATTTACCCAGGACTCTCAGTGTCAAACACCACAATTTTTCCTTTTTTTTTGAACTCACCAAATGTGGAGTTAAGGAGACAAAAGCTGCAGGACTCATCTCTTTGGCTAGGTTACTCCTCTCTGCATCCTGCTACTGATTTCATCTTCCATATTACATCAAGTAGAAGCTAAATCTTTTTACATTTAAAGCTTTTTGTGGAGACTCCACATTAATCTCTCCTCCTTCCATTTCTAAAAGCTAAATTCTGCCCCCATGCTGCCAGCTTGACCTCCATACTTGTAAAATTTTCTCTCCTTGTGAGAACTTCTTCAAAAACAGTTCTCTCATTGCCAAACAGCAATCTTTTTTCTCTGTTGGCAATAATTAGGTTGCCAATGCACTTATATTCCTGTTTACCACAGTGAGTAATACTTGCTTATAGTTTCTTTGTGCTCACTTTCTGCCTGTACCCACCAGTTGCCTGTTGTCTAATAGGTAGATTGCAAGCTCCAAGAATCAGGGCTGGAGTTCATGTTTGTACAGTGCTTGGCATCATGGTAGTCCCTAAATATATTCATGAATCAAAAGCACTAAAATAATATTAAAAATTTACAGTTACCCATGATATAGGCGGTACCATTTAAAAAGTGCTAATGACCAGGGAAGTGTATGTGCATGTGCACATGGATGCTTCTGGCACATGCATGTCATGACTGAACATATTTCCCATGTGGTATAGCATAGAGAGAGAACACGTGGTGCACATGTGTTACATCTGACGTGTGAGGTCTTAAACTGCTGTACACTGGCTCCAGAGGCCAAAGACTTGGCCCCCTGGACTCAGGCCTTGGAGGTGCAGTGATAAGCTTCACTGCCACAGCAAGGCACTCTACTGCACGAGTAGCTGGGCGAGAGGAGGGGTGGCAAACAAATTGCAGCTAATAACACCACTGGAGGCACTGTTGGTGCAGAAGTGAGTATGTGAGGCAGGAGAGAGCTGTGCACAAATACTGATAGCTAAAAACTAGCCAAACTCAGAAAAAATGGAGGGGACTAAAATTAGGCTTGGTTTTGATAACTTTGGAAATGACATATGGGAAAAAATATAAAAGAACATATGGTGACACCCTTTGCTCCTGCCGCCTCGCTGTTTGGTGAAGACACTTCCAAACACTTTAGTAGTGCTGCTGCCTTTTTATGCTGTGAGCGTGGCCTGGTGGCTGTTCCACAATATAGCACACAGGAGGAGGTTTGCTTGAATACAATCTCAATAAAGTTTGTTTACAATTGTAATCAAACATTATTGGTCTTTGCGCTGAGTGCCCGGTGGTTGAGATTCGCAAAACGGGATAGAGCCAAGCCCCGGCAAAGCAGGGAGAAGGAGGGCGTCTGCCAATACGTGAGGCTGTGCCTTTCCTGCCGGCACAGGAGGGTTCAGAAGCTGTGTAAGGACTTGGACGCTTGGTCCGGTTCTTGCAGTGCAATGAACTGCATTTCCTCCAAGCAGCCAATACTGCCTGTGAGTGCTCTTAGCTCACCAATTTGCAAGGTGAAACTAAAACCTCAGATTTTTAAACCGTAACCTCATGGCATTTCTGATCCCTACGATGTCTATAGGAGCAGCAAAGGGAAACCCCTACGCAAATTTCGGTGGAGTTTCTCAGCTCAGATTCTGCCACTATTTCCATGCTGTTTACTTTTATAATAGTCAAAATTATTCTGTAATTTTTTGCTTCACAGGAACTTTTCCTCCAGATTCTTCTCTTATCGTGTTTCTTGTTGGATAAGGGCTTGCAGCATCTTCTTCTGTCTGCGTTGCTGCTGATCCCCTGGCTAATTCTCTGATCAGCCCTTCTGAGATAAAATGCAGGACTGAGGAGGTATGCAGGTTTGTGAAATCTGATAAGCACCACCTAGTGTCACCACCTTTACAGAGGTACTGACAGGAATCTCAGCCTGATACTCCCTATATTTAAGACCAAGCAGGCATGCAGATATTGCATTCAAGGTGAGCCCACTTCGTGGTTGTACCCGGCAGAAAACACCAGGATGAATGATGCTGAGGGTCCAGAAATTAGAGAAGCTAAAATGCACCTCAGACTCCCAGGTGGAGAAGGGGTCTGGATGGTGGCAGAGCCTCAGGGCAGGCGGCGAGGAAGACTATGCTCTGGAGCAATGCCTCAGCAAGGCAGGCCTGGCCAGCAGCAGGAACCTTGTCAGGGAGGTGGGAACCAGGGTCATGGCTAAGCAGAAAGGAGCCAGGATGAAAGGAGCCAGGAGTAACCCAGCAAGGGCTGGGAGGCGTGAGCGAGGCTTCGGCAGCTGAAGGCAGAAACAGGGACCAGGGATAGGGCAGGCAAGAACAAGAGCCCAGAGGCCAGGAGGAAATGGCTGGAGCATAGCTGCAGCAATGAGAAATACTCAACTGAAATGGTCAGCGCTGCCTTTTATGTCCGATAAATGCAGCAAGCCACCTGTCAAGCTTATAGACCTGGAAATAGGGTTGCAGTCAGGTGGGCTGCCACTTGACCCCTGCAAGGCTTTGCAAGGCTTGTCCAAGCTTGCAGTGGGGCTCAGTAAATGCTCAGAAAAGAGTCTGTAAAAGACCTCCACTCAGCTATGAGAACATTAATAGTCTGAAGAATATATTGTTTTTCTAAACTGGACAGACCTGGACACTGCTGGATAATAGCCATTGCTTTCAAATTTTCATGCCTGAGTACTGAGCAAAAAAAGTATAGCCCTGAAATAGTTTCTGACTGACAAATCATTCTAAGAATTAAAGAAAATGTGGGGTAGACTGAATTATCATAGAATTTATCAAATGAATCATTAGGAAAAATTGTTCTTAGCCAGATCATTGCTAAGGGCAAGCAATAAAGAAAGGAAAAAAGAAAAAAAGAGGAAAAAGAAAATGCCTGGGGCAGTGGCCTCCAAGTGTGACCACCACACTAATAAATTAGAATAAGAGTCATTAGTAGGTGCAACAAAGTGGAGAATTAAGGCCCAAATCTATGAAAGTTAACAATCCAATGCTAATGAAGACCTATCTAGACATTCAAAAGGAAAAGCAATAAGGAAAACTTTAATGGAAGGCATGCTGATAAAAATAATTTAGTTCAAAGCTATGTCCCAGGCGTGTAGGAAACTGCGAGGAGCTCATGTTGACTGTCTCAGCGGGGAAGACACTAAAAGGCTGTGGGCAGGTGTCCTTTTCAGGGCCACTGGAAATATTTAATGAGTCTAGTCTACCCGTAGCAGCTCATCACCGCTCCTCTCCAAGATGTTGCTGTCCTTCAGTCCAGACTGAGTTTGGCTGGCCAGGACCTGCTCTGGTATACCCACTCATTTTGGCTGAACCCCCGAGGAGGCAGCCAGCCACCCTCAGAGTCTGAGAAACCAGGGTGGGGAAGGGGGCCGGCAGCCCCGCACGGCCGCCGGCGGGCTGCTCCTCCGCCTGCGCTCAGCGGGGTCCCAGCTGCCCTCCCTCCGGCAGGGCGAAGGAGGAGATGCTCCCCAGGGCACGGCGCAGGAGGGCCTGTCTCCAAAGCCTGCCCTCCACATTCAGCGCAAAGTGGCAATAAATGACTCACATCAAAATGAAGTCTTTCACCGGCATCAAAACAAAACACGACGGTCCGCCTGAAACCGTTTTCCATGCAATTTTCAGCTTGTGGAGAGTCTCAGATTTTGCTGATTTTTCCTGATTCTGAATACGAGTTTTGCTTATTTTTAAATGTCAAAACTTTTCCATGGCCAGGAAGACCACATCCTACTCAGCTGTGGCAACAACCTGAGCATCTCTTCAAATCATCTGTGGCTTTTGTTGTCAGAAGCATCACTAGTTACTACCTCATTTCTGCTACCGGTTTGACGCAACCATGCAGGACATTGTTTCATGATCTGGACTTCTTTGTGTTCCTCTCCTGAAACAATTAATTCATGACAAGACAAGTAATAGTTTCAAAATGTTTTGGTATGAAATGTATCTTTCTTCTTAAAAGAGATGTTAACTCTTCATTCCCTTTTCACGTGTGCGGATCTTTTCCAATACTTCTGCAACTTGTCTTTCTTGAAAAGATAAAACGTGGGTGGTGAAGAGTTAAAAAAAAAAAATGATGCAAGGTAAGTATATCCCCCTGGCTGTTACAATGCGTTGATTTTATTAAGCAGTATCCCATTGTGATGAGCTGCTGGAATGGAAATGTTACTTCTTTCAAGCTCTACATTATGTTATTTAGACATTTTTTAAACTTGAGGTTGACAATCCCCACAGGAGGCGGTGATGGATGCAAGGGGAGTGGCAGGGAAGACAGTGAGGGAGAAGAGAAATTATCATAGATGGAGCCAGCAACACCACCATTTTCCCCCGTGTGATTTTATTTATATATTTGCCTCATACCACAGCCCTGTCTCCTAGGGATTCCTTGAACATCAACTTCATTAGTTACGAAGGCAGCAATCCATAACCAATTTTCTTTTCATGTCAAGCTTGTTCATGTATAAACCCAGCCCTTTTGTTGGAAACATTTGCAATTAATCCCACAAACAAAGAAAATGCAAATCGTACAGTCTACCCTAAGCAACCCTTCTGACTCAAGGTGCTGACCACCATCTATTACACACTAAAATGAATTGAAATTCCCATTTTGAGTCTAACCTAATTTTCTAGTGATAATAGGCATGGATTCCCAGAAGCATTCTATGCATCTAGATAGTAACATCCTAATTTCCTTTCCTGGTAAATGTTTTAAATAAGATTTTAGCACCAAAGGAAATTAACCTTTAAATTAATTGTAATTGTAAAATGCCATCACTGATTCTGTCTTCAGACTAATTACTTGCTATTATTTAAACAAACCGCACCCCCTCTGAGCTTTAAGTTTGTTTCTCTCTCTGCAGTGCAGTGCCAAACGATCACAGACCAGGCTGTGTAACGTCTGCCGAGCCCTATGACCCTTGGACCGCTCAGGCCCATTTGCATCTCAAATGCAGCCGGTTTCGGTTGTCATATCTTGCCGTCATAGGCTTTCTCCCCTGCGCTTCAGCCTCACACTCTGCAGCTCAGACATTTTCAGTCTGTGCTTTCTAACCAGTGAGCACGCCTTGTGGGATGCGGAGTGCCTGTGCTCTGCACCGGTAAAAATGAGACGCTCAACACCAGCCTTCTGCTCTGTGAAATGTCCCCTCCAAGACAGGACAAGACTGGAAATAATGACACGGGAACGAGCTATTGATACGTGCAAAAGGTTGATGCTGCACAGGCATCTCAGGCAATTTCCTAAGTGTTCCTCGTGGCACCGCAGCTCTCCAAGACAGCTCTCTTTAGGATGACAAGCATGAGGCAGTACCATGGGATTTCAAAGGCTTCTCTCCCTCCACGCTTCCATCAGCATCCTGACAGCCGAAGGCATCCCATTGCCCTCCCTTCGGTTTACTTAGTTCGCGTAGCAGTCACCACACTAAATGAAACAAGTAAATGGAAAATGCTTCTAATTTAGCCACAGGCTGTAAATTGGAGAGTGCAGCTGAGCAAAAACAAGCTGTAGCTTCGGCTTTTGTAGCCTGTTCATTGAATTCTCATTCATGAATGACCTGTTCAACAGTTGGAGAACAATTGTGTTTTAAATACTGGCTTGTATTTGTTCCTATGCTTTTTTGCTCCTATGTTCCCTCTGCAGACTGCCTAGGCTGTCCTTAGCATTAACTAAACAAGTCAGACCAGTGATTCACCCTGTTGTGAGAGAGATGTCTACCACAGATAGGGCAAATTGCTCTTTGGAGTTACATCCCTGCCTCCACTGACTGTGGTGGAAATCTTGATAGTTAGTTTAAACTACAGGCCTGATTAATGTGGCTGTAGGTATGTGATATGAATACCATCCTTGACTTTTTGTGGCATCAGTGGGAGGCCCAAAAATGCAAATGTGTTTCTCCTCATGATACCGCTATTTCTTTATGACAGGTTCTTCTTCTACTATTTCGATGATGTAAAGGGTTTCAAGATGCAGAAACCCCCTCCCACCTACCGAAAACGATCACAAGTCCTGTAACATTCCCACATAAGCTGAGGGAGGTGGTTGATGACGGTCTATAAAACGTGTGGCAGCATGGAAAAGGTGAAGATGGAAAAGGTGAAGATGGAATGACCGTGGTTTTCCAGAGAAAGACGCAGGATACATTACACAAATGGTAGGTTCAAAACTAATAAAATGTAAAGCTGAGGTGCTGGTACTCCTTCTCTCAGGAGGCTGTGTTTGATAAAAATTTTCTTAGTTCAAACATAGGAGTACCCTTTCAGGAAGAAAAGATCATTGTGGGCAACAAAATAGAACGAGACCGCTTCTGGCTAAGGAAGTCCCTGAACTGCAAATTACGGTCAGGATTTTTTGAGAACCACAAACTTGCTGTGTTCTTATATGCCTATATGGCAAATAGATATGGAAGTAAGCATGAGATGTTCCTCATTGCTGGATATCGAATACTGGGCTGGATAGACCTGGTACCTCCTATCTTGTGTTGTGTTACACAAGTGTAGGAGGTAGCGCTGCGTTGGCAGGGCTGCAGCTCACACTGTGTCACCTTTCAGCTGGAGGGAAGAGACCCGCCAGGCTGCCCAGCACAACAGCCCCAGAGATCCATTCAGGCCCAGCCTTGACGCAGAAAGGTGGTTGCAGTCATCTTCAGCCGTCTCCCTCAGACTTAATTTCTCTTTCCTTCCTATCTTTCTCCTGTAGTCTCAGAATTTACATTCAGCAGAAAATGGGAAGGGAAATAAAGAAGCAGAATTAATAGCCGAACGTTTGCTACCAGTTTCTCTTTGTCTTTGTTTTAGAGATTTTTAAACAGGAATGGAAGCCGAGGTATTATTTCTCTGTAATGTATTGCTAAGCAGATTGTGAAAAGCATTTGGCACAGAAAAAAAGTGATACCTGAGCACATTCTGCACTTCAATAGTGCCTTTCATCCCAGAAGCTCAAAGTTATGAAGCAACACGCCTGTGAGTTTGTCCCTGTCATTATTTCCCATTTTAAATATGGGAAACTGAAGTATGGAGAGGTTAAATAACCTGCCCAGAGGTGGAAGGCAGCCTGTAACAGAGCTAAAAATAAGAGGCTTTTCTACCTATATGTTTGTCAAAATTTCACACCTCTCACAACTAAGGAATTTAATATTGTCTTTTAAAAGAAAATCTTTGTCATCACCTTCGTACTTCCCAGGTCAGGCCTAGGATCCCAGAGTGGATTGTTGTTTGGCACTGAGTTTGTTGGCACTTAATTGCTGTGCTGTATTGGTCACCAGTAGATATCCCCTATCTGGGGTATTGTCTTCCTGAACGTTTTCAGTAATTCAAATAGAATCTTGAATTCAAGCTTTTATGGGGGGTGTAAAATCATTTTAAAGGGTTATCTAGAGCTTTACGTCTGTGCCAGACATCCCCAAAAGCTGGGCTCAAGGGAATACACAGCAACAATCTATTTAACCCAGTTGCAATTTCTTTTGCTTTGCAGTTTACCTGGAAACAATGCCAAGAGAAAAGAAGATAGCGTATGTGCAAGCTGGATCCCTGCTAGCGTGAGATAGTGCAAAGGTGGTACCTCATGGTACTCAGGGAATGGTCAGACAGGCCATATTTATTCTCTGATTGCCTTGCCATTGTGTTACGGTAGGTAAATGCTGTTTCTGCTCCCTGTCCGCTCTGCAAGGGAGCCTTCCGGATTAGGATTTCACTGTGGGACTCAGACTGAATTGGTGATTTTCTCTAGGCTGGGGTTCCTTCCCAGCCAAAGCTGTCCCTCTAATAACAAACCAGTCCCCTTTCCCTCAACAGAACCTGCAAGGCAAGTGCAGAATTCCCACTTCAGTAACCCAGTTTCTTTTTTAATTGCTTACAGACAAAAAGCCCCAGGAGGATGCTGCTTTATTGCTTACATTCCAGGGTTTTCCACAAAATATCTGTATATTTAAAAACATTTTCAAAAATACATCGGATTTTCTTTTAGTAAGGCAATAACAGCTTATAGCAGGGAGCCAAACTGCTAGTGAGGAAATGCACATTAAACAAACATTTCAACGTTATTAAAAATAATGTGCAGCCTTTGAAAAATGCAAGCCTAATACGGTTTTGGAAAACAAATGAGGAGCTCCAATAAGTTTACAGCCTTTGAATGCCTCCAAGTAATGATCGTTGCTGACATTTTCATGCTTTATTTTTAATTGCTGCAGCTAATAATGCTAATGAGGTTAGAATGACAACGGCTTAGGCGTACCAGTGGCGATAGCGAAGAGGAGAGCGTTGAGCTGGCAGCAGCCCTGCTGGGCACCCATCCTGCCTCGTCTTTTCCAGATGGAGACCCGAGACGCTCCAAGCCTCAGAGTTCCTCCTCCCCATGCAGCCACAGGGAACATGATGCAGAAGGGACCTTTGGGAGTGACAAACCACCGACAAGAGAAGTAGCTGGGGAAAAGCCACCTTGTCTGACCCTTGGAGATGGGTGCTGCAATTTAGCTCCAGTGCATCCAGCGATACAGCACTGCTTGGGACCGTACCAGGAGGGAAAGCAGCTTCCTCTTTAATCCTTGATGCAGAATTAACCCAAAGCAGATTGTTCTCATGAAAGGTAGTGTGGACTTGTGCTTTGATTTAGGGAGCCTGCTGCTGGATTTATTTGGTGTGTGAGTAATTAAAACCTCTAGACTTGCTGATTCAGCCCTAGTTATGACCCTGATTTGATCGCTGTATTGTTCTGATCCTAATCCTTTAGCGAGGTTAGAGCAGGTTAATCTTAGTGAAATGTTTGCTTAATTCTACCCTTGCTCATTTGTTCTCTTAATAAAATCTGCATAAAGAATGGAGAAATAGTAATTCTTTCAGCTTGTTCCAATTACTCTGAGAGCAAAGCTAATTCAGCTGGGCAGCTTAAGAGCAACTTGATTGTGTTTCTACAGTTGAGGCTCTGTGCCAACAGAAGATGAGGCACCTTCTTTGCTCTGGAGCAGCGCTGATATGTTCCTCTGGCTAAAATCTGGAACATGCTCCTGCCTGGCTTGGATGTTGTATGACTTTTTCTCTAGTCTCATGCCTTGCTGCCTGCTCCTTCCAGGCTCAGTGTTTCTGCCTCTTTCGCTCCTCTTCTGGACTGCTGTTGCTCCCATGGCCCATTAATAAAGCAGAAGAAATGGAATTGAGTGTATGGGTGTTCACCATATCCACTGTGAAATGCAAAAGGCTTTTCCTGTTGGCTCTGTCTTATCAGAAAGGCTTTTTCTATTGTCTGTTTCATCAGACTTGGCGTTAAAGGCCCCTTTGGTGTGACCCAATAAGGTTATCCTGATGAACCTTTGTGATTGGCAGTGAGGCAACCCATTTTTACAGGCATGGGTGGTCCTGAAAACCAGATTTAGATCTAGATTTCTCCTGTGATGTCTGTGAATATGGAGGTGGATAAGAAGACAGCAGTGTCCCTCTGCTCTTCACGGACCACTTCAGAAGCTGGGAAAGCAAGGCAGTGGTGTGGGACAGTTACTTTGAGGTGACTGGCTTTACCAGAGGATCTTTCACAGCTGACACATCTTTAGCACACAGAGGGAACACCGGCTGCCAAACTGCATGCAAGCAGAAGCCCGGCCTCACCCCTTACCAGGTGCGGATGTTAGGCAGGGGTTGGTGGGCAGCAGAGTAAGGCTTTTTTCTGCTATGCTAGATGTCCAGCAAGTCTGGGGGAGGGAGTACACCGTGGGCAGGACAGGGGTCTTCATCCCTCTGTGCCACAGAGCTTGCTCCATAGCAGCGTGCAGGGGTAAGGAACTGAAAAAGTGGAAGAAGAGACTACAGGAAGAGAAAAACAGCTAGGGGATCTGAAGTGACCTCAGACCAAAGACTCACATATGCAGGAAGCTCTAGCAATGGCTCTGGGACATATTCCACTTTTCCTGAAAGATTTTCTCCTTCGCACTCCCTCGGTCTGCATGAGACGACCCCGTCTGTGAAAGTACTGAGGAAGTTACGCTTTAGGCATCTTCCTCTGCAATATAAATACTAAATAACATGGCATCCATAAGGCATACCTTGCTTCTCAGAGGAGCACGATAGATGGATGTGTTTCCAAAAGGGAGGGAAAAGGCGAGAAAACGTATCTAAATGGAAATAAAAGAATCTAAAATTAAACCTGAGCAGGGGGGTATCTGTAAGGACTGCAGCCCCTGGCTGTCACAGCGAGCGCTCGGCACACGTCCTGGTGGATGTCTGAGCAAAGAGAGAACGAGAATCATTCTTACTCTCTGCTACATGCAGCCTTTCAGTAGAAATTAAAGCTGCTTTAATTTTATGTTACCTTGAGGGGCCAAATCCGATCTGAACGTTACTGCAGGGGTGGGATGACTCACCCACAGAAGTTCCCTTTTTCTCTTTTTTTCCAGCCACGCTTCCAGACCTCACCAGAGGTGAAGCTGCGGCGCCTGAGCTTGTGCTGGCTTCGTTGCACTGGGTGGGGATTCGCCCTGGTACTTCAGAGAGATGCTCACAGATGGGTAAGATGGCTCTTTGGCCAGAAGAGGAGGCCTGGCTGAGGTGTACTAACAAAGTAATAAAAGCCTCAAAATAGGTAAGACGACGGCAAGAAAAGGTTCAAAGAAGCATGACAATCTGTAGCTTCTGAACAACAGGGAGCTCCCTCCGCAGTGAGCAGAAAACAATACCATATTGGCCGCGGCGCTTTGCTGCCAGGCATGCCGCTTTACAGACCACGGGATAAATCTCTCAAACATGCTCTGACTTCTGTGCTTGTTTGGTGAGCCAAGTCACAAGTCCCTTCCTTGCTTTTTACTTATATCATGCCCTAAAGCATTACAGAAGAGTGAAAAAAAGATGTAAGCCCTTAGAAGAGAGGGCAGAATAATATTAAATGGGATTTTGCTTTGGGGGGCAAGGAATCACTCTCCTCCAGCTCTGTGGGTAGCGAATGCACTTAATGGGAAAGTAGGAGAAAGTACGTATGACTGGGTCCTTCCCTAAAAAGACAAGACCTATTTGTGACATACCCCTGCTCCACATGCCTGTCCCAAACTCTTTTAACTCTCATGCCTTCCTCGCCTCCACAGAAACTGAAACGAGCATAGTCGGAGAGGCCTCCGAAGTGTGGTTTGATTTCGGCACTAAATCTCCCCTTGAGGGCTCACGGTGGCACTGTATTGCCAATAGATTATAGGGTTGCAGCTATCTTCTACACAGGAGAACACACAAAGGAACCCCCACCAGCCCTAGCAGTGCTCTCAATCAAATAAAACCCCTTTAGCTTCCTGTTGCAGAGCTCTCTCTAGGATTCATGTATATTTTATCAAAGTTACATGCAGTTCTGATACTTGTTTCGAAAGTGCTTTGGTATGAATCCCAAGATGTACTGAAATGCTGCAGTGGCCTTTCTTAAAAAAATCAAGGTTAGAGTAGAGAAAAAATGAAATGGCTTGACTCCATAGCATGTAATAAGAGCAAATTCTGCTCAACAGGCTTTTATTGATATAAATAAGCAGAAGAAACACAAACATACATCTATATGAAATCATTTCGCTCCTTGTAAATGTACCCTGGGAGCAGCAGGAACAAAGAGGCGCTCCACAGTTTCACCTCTCATAAATGAATGTCCTGCAATGATCTAAAGCTTTTTTTTTTGCCAGAAGTGCTTTTACAAGCCAACACAGAAGTCAACACAGAAGAGCTATACCCTCAGTGGTAACGAATTACTGTGAAGATAGTTAATAACAATCTGGAATAAGAAAGAAAACCAAACCAAACCAAACAAAAGCTTGCGTTTGCCAATTGGCTTTTTTTATTTTTTGTCTTAAGCTAAGCTGTGAGGAAAAAAAATTGCAATGATCTTTTCAGAAGAAATGAGTATGTATTTTTTAAGCTGCATTTCACGACTCCTTTGTCTTTTTTTTTTTTTCTTTTGGTCTACACATAGAATCATTAAGGTTGGAAAAGACCTCTAAGATCATCGAGTCCAACCGTTAACCCAACACCACCATGCCCACTAAACCATGTCCCTAAGTGCCTCATCTACACGTCTTTTAAATACTTCCAGGGATGGTGACTCCACCACTTCCCTGGGCAGCCTGTTCCAAGGCCTTAACCACTCTTTCAGTAAAGAAATTTTTCCTAATGTCCAGTCTAAACCTCCCTTGGCGCAACTTGAGGCCATTTCCTCTCGTCCTATCGCTTGTTACTTGGGAGGAGAGATCGACCCCCACCTCGCTACAACCTCCTTTCAGGTAGTTGTAGAGCACGATGAGGTCTCAAGCATTTGCAAATTTTAGGTCAAGAAGGATGGACAGAAAGCATGTTCTGGCTACAGTACAATAAGGCATTTAGGCTGAAGTCAGCAAGAGCCAGCATAGTGGAGGGGTGATTTAAAAAAAAAGAATTCATTTTGTATGTAATAAAGCTTTAGTACTTACAGCTGTCCTCTTCTTCAGTAATACATTTCACAACATAACAGGCATAGATGAAGCCCGCCAGCTGAAACAAAATGTAATAGTGTTAGATGTAAAGCAAATACAATAGAAAAACAAGAGTTGGTTTTAGAAAAGCAACAACAGAAAGAGAAACAGCAAAATTCACCAGACTCTGTCTGATAATGATAATTCTTTACAACTGTTTGGTAATTTTAATAAGTGCGCTTTCTTATTTTATGTGATTCTTTTGGAAACAGTCACGAAAATTTTTCATTTTTCTTGAAAAACACACCCTTCAATGAAACTTCCAAAAATTGATAAATTTTTTTCCATTACAGAATTGGTTTCTTTTTAACTATTGAAAACCAGAAAACCAAATGGGTGGTTGGATGGATGGATGTTTAGCCACTGAAAATGTAAATATTTCTGTCAAAATCAGATTTGTTATCCAACAAAACCCGACCCTCTAGCAGAACTCTGTTTTTTAGCAGAACCTTGCCAGCTAAACTGAGGACGAATTCAGTGCACTTGCAAACCGGCTGTATAGTGATATTTTATCACTTGAAATTAGGGCTGTGGATTAGTGGACTTGTTCGCATATCTGCAATAGCCCCCAAGCCTCAAGACATATCTAACACTTTGGATAGGTCTGGATGTGTTTACATCAGCGTCTCATGCTACAGCTGGCAAATTTGTATCTTGTTCCCTTCATCCCTCTCCTCAGCATGCCCAGAAGTGAATTGTAAACAGAAGCAACAGGATTTAAGAAAATGAAAAATCTGGAGTGGTTCTCAAGTATCATGGCAGATTGCTTATCTTACACTATCACCTGAAAAAAATAAAAAAAAAGGAATAAACGGCCAATATCGCACATGCCACAGGCCAAGTATCATGTGAGTCCTCTGCTAGTCCTTCCACCAAGTTCTGTCATCGCTGAGAAGATACACCAGAAGCAACAGAACAAATATGGGAGCAGCATGTGCCACGTGTTGCACGCTTTACATGTCTTCCCTTACATGTAGGTCTGGAGAGTTTTCTCTACTGATTGCCAACAAACCGTTTTTCATCCTTTAGGTCATCACTGAAGTTTGCATGGTAGGACGGCAAAAGAATTCAGGTTGTTTGATCTCTTTGTAGTGAAAAGTGAGCCGTGCTGTCGAAATGTGTAATTCTGTACAGGTTACCTCACAGAGATCTTTTCATGAGCTGCAAACCCAACTGTAGAATTTGGGAATTAGTTCTTTATATGGATAATAAAAATGCCTAAAGGCTCCAGCCAGGACTGAGCTCTCTGTGCGCATGGTGCAAAACCCATAATCTCCGACTGAGGGAGATGATGATCTTAATTTCAGACAAGGTAATCAGTGGGTCAGACAGTAAAAAGGGTGAAACCTGAGAGAAGACCATGTATTGTTATGAATGCTGGTTTGTGCAAATGGATTTTTTTTTCATTAATCCAAGGCACATCTACAGTCACTGCAATATTGTGGGTTCTAAGAGCCCTTAATTTTACCCGTATACACAAAATGCAAATAAATCCATTCTGTTTCCTAGTGCCTTCATTCCTGAGGCAGCGACTGTGCCTAATTTACTCCAGCTCTTACAGAGATATTCCTGATATTTCTCCCAGTTTTCTATGTAGAAAGCTCTCCATACCTATGAATGCTAACTTCTAACATCTGTATGGGTGAGAGACGGCTAAAGGAAAAAAAACACAAAAGGCCAGACCCAAGACTTTTCTGAAGAGATTGAGGCTTGATTTGGAGATCACACTGCAGCCAGCATAGATGTTGTCTGCTAACTGCTTAAGTTCCTGTTGGGAGCCCAGAAGCTGCATTACAACAGAACTAAATCATTAATTTTGTCATTTATTATAAATCTGCCTTACAGTGCTGCTGGGAAGATTTTACACCTGGGAAAGATGAAATATTCACCACTGGACACAAAGAACGCGCTGTACCAAGAACAGTGGCATTCAGCTAATATCAGCATTTCATCTCTTTTTTCCTTTAGTTTCTTGGCTTCAAGACAGAGGGCTAATTTGCTCCACTGACTTATGCCCTGCATAACGCCATTGACTCCAATGACATTATGTGAGGTTTAATTCAGCAACGAATTAGGCCCAGAAAGGTTGTTCATAAATGATTCCAGTCTTGGATGTGAACCTTGGCTTAATAGTTTCTCTGTTCTCTTTTTACAGACCATCAGATCCAAGATAGCTGCATAGTTGCATCTCTAGTAGGCGATGGCAACGGTAAAGCTTTTCTTGTAATACAGTTCAATACTTTACTATCTGCTAAAACACCACAAGTTCACATGTTATTAACTAAACTTCTCTCACAAAGCGCAGCAAACAAACTGTATCACAAACTGTGCTTACAACTGATCTTTTAATTGTATTCAGTTGCATCCCTTAAATGTCTAGGGAACTCCTTTGGTATATAAGTAAATCCTACAGCATTTCATCAGATGAGCTTGTTGATTAAAAGAGTGCCTTAAAGCTAGAAATTGTTCTGTTCTAAATATAAATGGAAGTTTGTTTCCCATGAGATAATCAGAGTTCATAAAATAAATCTCCCCTTCTCCCACATTTATCCAACCCTTTGCTTGGTACACATAATAATTTTGTTTTAATTTGAACACACTAGTTTTTTGTTTTTTCTCTTTTTTAGCCAAGCAATTTATCAGTTTTGATCCAGTGCTAGCGATCCAAGATTTGTCTTCTAATTGCATCAGCAGCAGAGGGCACACACGCAGAGCTGAGTGTGGCATTTTTCACTCTGAGGATGCCCAATGGCCCGAGCCCAAGGTGACTACAGAGACTGCTGGGCTGGAGACCAGGAACGTACTTCCTCCCTGGTGGACTCAGACTCCTGTAGGAAGGGTGCAGCTCATCTATACATGAAGCAGAGCTTTCCTGGGGACCAGTCAGCTAATTAATGTTAGTTACTGAATTCCCACACGGATGAAGGGCTCTCACAAAATTTGCCACCTTTGTTATAGTGCCAGATGCATTTCTTTGACCTTGTTTCTCTAAGAAAAACACACTGCAATGTACCTATATACAGCACAAAATAAATAAAATAAATTCCAAACAAAACACTCCACTGAACACACTTCTACCCCTGGAGAAGAAGATGAGAGGAAAAAAAAACCAAACCCAAATGACAGAGGTTAGGCACATCGCTTGATATCTTCCTGGGAAGCCCTCAAACACTGCAGTGCTGAGCGCAGTATGAGAGTTAACGCAGAGCAGAGTCTCCCTGATTCAGTATCTCAGAAAGATTTTTGTCTTATGTGAGAAAGAAGGGAATGAGTCCTCAGAGATAAAGAAGAGAAGAAGCCTGGCTGTCTCAGAAAATCAGTTAACGACTAGGAAATCTAGCTTGGAAACTCTTGTTTCTTTCCCTCCTGTTTTTTGGTTTTTTTTTTTTTAATTAACCGAGCTTTCTTATATAAACCATGTAGTGATAAAAAGAAATAGGTGCAATGAACAGAACATCAGATCTGGATCCCAGACCCATCCAGATTAGGTGTCTACATCTGTCCCATTCACATTTTAATGCTGTAGTATGAGCCTCCAGAGGAGAAGGAACCGTTATCAACACTCCTGCTCATTTGTACATATAGTGTTTAATGAATGCATGTTTTTATGAACCTAATTTTCTGCAGCTTGAAAAAATCTGCTTTTTACAACTTTCCCTGATATGTCCCTATGAGACTATAAATGAACACTACTCTTTCTAAAAGTGACACATTGCCCATCCCTGCACCAGCTCCTTGGGTGTTACTTTGATCGCATCTGATGACCATTTTTATATACAATGATCTCAAACATTTTTAAAAATTTGTTTAGTTTTTTTTCATCTATAAACACCTTGATGAAATCATCATTCCTTCTGCCAAGTTAAAAATGAAGACAAGCAAAAGACTAAAATAAATCAGCAATATAACAGCACTACTGAAGGTCTGACAATGAGATTAATTACGGAATTATATTAATGCATCTTATTGCCTTATTATAGCCATATAAGACAAACAAAAAAGCTGACAGAATATTCCCTACCCAAGTCAGCAGTGTCCTGTTACACTGCTAGAGACATAGATTCTGAGTTTTCTGTGAGTGTACTTCCAGACTTGCTCAAAATGTCAAGTGCTGTGATCAAGCTTAATCAGAATCTCTATTGATCAAAATCCTGTCTTGTTTTTTTTTTCTCACTTCTTTTATGGAGATGAATGTTTTCATACACTGCAAATAGCACCAGATTTGGAAAAAAAAGCTATTATATGGAAACCCATCATTCCCCCACCTTTCTCTTTTTTAAACCAATATCTATATAGATAATTATTAGGAGTTACCTTTATTAAGCCAGACACCTGAAACAAAAGAATGACAGCAAGGAAGAAACAAATACTAAAAGTGGGTAAGATCTGAGTGGGATAAGGTGATGAGGAGAAGACTCAAGATGAAGATGAATAAGTTAAGGGTTATTGAAATAGCATATGATCTTGGCTTCACTGAATGAGCATGTTTTATTCTATAACTGGTCTTTGTCAGGAGAAATGGACTTCAAACTTAAAAAACACAAAACCATTGTATTTTCCTATGGGAAGAAGTTAAGGTATCTTCTGAAACAGCTAATGTTGAGGCTTGTGTGTTTATTTTTCATTACTAATTTTTTTTCAGGATTCTACAAACACTGTGATTTTAAGATCTTAGCAAAAAAAATGAGCTAGTTAAGCAATAATAATACAGAATTACATGGAGGTTAATTTTGGCCCTGGGAACTTTATATGGCAAAGCTGTGATGTTACATGTCTACCCATGTGCAATTTAATCATATTTCTTAAGCTTACAGGGGCTGCACATATAAAGCCTTTGTAATGCTGTGCATTTAAGGAACAGTGTTTCTTTAAAATGGATTTTCGGAGGCTGGATACATATATGTACATTATGAGCAACTGAAGAACCGGAGAATTACTATCTAGAAAGCTTCCAGTGTATTGATTCTCAGAAAAATCATACTCATTATTTAGCAGAAAAGGTGAGACAGAGACCTTTCTCTCAATATCTGTAGAATTAAGTCAGTGCCATGGGGGTTCTAAAGCTTCCCCCTGCAAAAACCCTTTCAAGCATGATTTCACTGCCTGCAGCAGTGCAGCATCGGTGAGTGAACATCATTGCTGGAGTTTAATATAAAACTCAAGCTATGTTCCATGGAAACTACTCTGTTGAGGTACGCTTTTATTTGTGCTTACATTTACCATTATGAGAACTCTGTCATTCCTCCAAGTTTAACTATCTTTCATCCTAAAAGGACCACTGGAAAACTATTGATATCAGACCAGATTCCTGATGGGGCGTGTAGACTGTGTGGCCTTGCAGTCATTATTCTACAGAATTAACTATCTTTGTGCTGTCTGAAAAGAATAATTCATTAGTATAGCCACGTAGCTTTATTCTGTGCAATAAAATAATTATTAAAAATAAAATATTCTGTGCAATAAAATAATTGTTAAAAAAGCCAATGTTAGATTACCATGTCCTCAATAATATCTAGTGGACAACAAGGAAATTTAAAATCAGTCCAAAACAAAACCATAATTGCTTAGCCTATGTAGTTGTCAAATTATTTTTCTTTCTTTTCTTAAGCTGAAAGCTGTCTCAGATGTTTATGATTTTTTTTTTCAGCAGGCACAGTAAAAACATGAATCATAAATACAGATAAATCTAAACACATTGGAAAATAGAAGTGTGATAAAAACTGCATTTATTTCAACTAGTGCATCATAATCTTTTTTATATCAGCTGTCTAGAAAGTGCTTAGCATAAAGTTTTTCTTTATTTCTCAGTGGACTATTCAATTTTCTGGAGATTTCCTTTTTGTACAAGCATTTGAAGATCACCGTGAAGACCAGCTAGAATGCTTTCGTTTGAAATGCTGCAGAGCGCTTGAGAGCGGGTCTGTCTTGTTCAGGGCAGCCGATCCCTTAGCGTCTTCCCTGGCAAGCTTTTTCACCTGATGAATTGAAGAGACCATAGGGGCACTGAAAATCACAGCACTGTGGCTTGTCAGATAAGAGCTGTGCAAACCTTTAACAACAGTAGAAAGCAAGAGATACTTACCTGTTTTGAAGCTGTATTACAGACACTCAGCTTGACCCAAATTTCCTGAAAGTTTAGCGAGACTTCTGCAAATCTGGCCTAAAACTTTCTACAAATCTTCCCTCTTCCTAGGTATTTCAGTGTGATTTATGCTTTTGATAACCACACGGTGTTCGGTGCTTTTCCGTGATTTCATCTCACAGCTAAAGAGAAGGATGTCCTTTTTCCTGCTTCAGACATCAAAGACTTCCCAAAATACAGGGGCTACCAGCTTGTACGAGATGGAACTAGGGACGGCTTATTGCCGACCTCTGTGTTAACTGAAGTGTGGAGAGTCTTGTAGATTCGGGCTCGGTGTTGAACTTTACATTCTTTGCTCCCACAGGTGGAATGCCCCAGCTGGGACTCTGCCGGATTCCCTCAGGAAGCTGAAGCAGGCATGTCTCAAAGGGCAGAGGGGAGGCCACAGCAGGCCGACCTGTGGTAATCCCCAGATCACAGTTTAGAGCAATGATAGGGCTGGGAAGCCATATTGGGTGCAGCTCAAGCACGCGTGGCTCAGTGCAGGCTGAAGGCATTAGTGCCGCAAAAAATACCTGTTAAAAGTAGCGAACTTTCAATTTTCTTTTTTCTGCTTTTGTGGAATTGTCTCTACCTCTTCTCACTTGATTAGGCCTAAAGGATATATTTGGTTACATATTTTCATTAATTCCGTCCAAACTGAGGCTATGGGAAGTCCTGAAAATGGAAAAGTTTATTGCTCTGTTTCCTCTCACGGTGTAGCTCTGAAACCCAACTTGTCACTGTTAAAACAGAGCTCTGATTGTACAGGGGTCAACAGTGTGCAGTGACTGCTGTTCACATCAAAGGAATTTAGCCATTAGAGCTGTGTAGATTGGGAAAAATCATCCCATTTATTTTTAAAACAAGGCCAGCTGCCTCTATCCACTCGGCAACAGCAAAACAAAGTATGAAGTTGAAACAAAGAAACATAAAGTAAAAGGCTTTAAAATACACATCACCCTGGTCTTTCTGTTAATAATAGGAACAGATTATTAAAGCGAAAGTGTAAATGTGTCTGTATGTGGGCTTTGTTCTGAAGGTTTTATAGCAAGAAAACTTTTATGGAAAAAAACTTTGGACCTTTTTCCCCTCTTGTCTTCTGGGAATGCTTTGGAATGGTTTAATCATCTGGCTTTGGTATCTGACTGCCTTTGGCAGCAGTAGCTTTTCTTATCATTAAGTCTAACTGTGTGTCACCTTTTCCAGACAACCACAGGATTAGGATAAGAAAAATTGGTTCTTTATGCTGCAGATCTAACAAAGCCACAGACTGCTCACAGCCCACCAAATGAATGCCTAGCATTTTAAATTGAACTGCATTAGATGAAACAGTTGATTATCAATGCTACTCACTCTTTTGAGGGGCAGTAGGGAAAAAAATATGCATATTTGAAGTTTGTGCAGATTGTATGGGGGAAATATTTTGATGGTACAAGAGAACTCTCAATTCCTGATGAACAAACACATATGAGTGCTTCTGTTCAGTGAAAACCCATCCCTCCATGTTGAGGTGCCCATATGGCAAGTGAACCTTGATGATGTGAGTGTGAACACTGGGCCTTCGGATGTGGGAAACAGGGCATTCAGAGGAGAGTGAGTAGAGGATGAGAAAGGGAGTAATATGTTGTTGTGTCTGCCGGTTTCTCAGGATTGTGGCCAACCATGAAAACTGTGTAAAGTTGAGAAAGGAAGTGCAGGTAATTTGTTCTTCTCCATCATTACATGTTAGATTAAGTTAGAGCCATGCTGTCACATAAATGGCAAGAGCCAGAACATTTCATCAGAGGTGAGAGAGACTTTCCAGTATTTCCCTGTGATGGTATTTATTTTCCATGTGATGAACTTCTGTTTATTTGAAGGCTCTGATGGCAGTTGTAGGGTCAGGAAGCTTCATGGTACATGACGGCTTTGGCACTATGCTGGCTTCATGGTGGTGGTCATGGTGTAACAGCCTAATAATGCTCTGATCAAAGTGCTCCTACAATGGCTGGTGACAGCGGTGTTGACAAGGCAGTTTGATGTATGGTATGCAAAGTGCACAGCTCAGCTGAAGCATCTCTTCAGCAACCTGAACAGTCAAGTTCATTACTTTAACTTATAAAAAGAAAACCAAATAAGGCATTCATAGGAAAACTCTAGATGGTGTGATCTAGATGAATAGGGCCTGAAGTGATAAAACCTGAACATTGATCGATTATTAAAATACAGTAATAGTCATTCACAAGCCCAGTGGGAATTGTGGACTAACGGCAGAAGAATAGACAGACCTCTTTGACAGTGCCATCAGCTGCCAGGAAGGCGACTGAGTCAGGGGGAGGCTTAGCCTGTGCTCTCTGGCTGTCTCTGCCCATGCACAAGGTGGGAAAGTGGGATAACCTCACAGGATAACCTCTCTCTCTGGCAATGCTTGTAAGGAGGATGAGGAAGAACGAACTTAACCAAATAGCTCCCTCAAGCCTCATGCTCTGGAGTAAGGAAAGGGAGGTGTCTCAGGGAAAATACAAAGCAGTCTGCATGGGGTGCTCCGCATGGTTGCATCTACCTAGGATCCATACATCTAGCAAATGTGTTGCTTAGCACAAACATTTTGCTCTAGATGCACAATATAACAGCATCAAGTGTCAGGGGGGTTTCAAGGTCAATAAAACCTCTTCCTGTGGCATCTAATGTTTAAAGTAACTGAACCCAGCTCATGTTTCAATGCTATTTTTCCTCTCAGCATTAGCCTACTGCAGGCTTTTTCCACCATTGTAATCTATAATAAAAGATATGTTTCAGTGCTACCTTTTCCATTCAGCAAAATCAGCTAAGCAGGCTTCAAAAAGCAAATGCCAAAGTGCTTTGTGAAACCTTTCCTGTGAAAGGAGAACCACTGGAGAGTTTAAAGGAATATCACACCATGCAGCTTAGGCTTGTACGAAGAGACATTACCCTCTAGAGCCTCCCAGTGGAAGGACAGTTCGAATTCCATGGCCAAAGGCACCTTTCCCCTTAGAGCCCTTCTGCTGAAGGGCAGGGGATCGCTCCCTTGTTTACTCAGCATGAAAAATAGTGATCTCCTTGGTCTGAATGGAAATAGCTTGATGGCAAAGGCCCCAGTCACTGCCTGGGGTGGCAGAAGACGTATGAATAAATTCTGCAGTATGCGTAACCAAAAAAACTTGATCCTTTTAGCCGAAGATTCCAGTAACATCATATCACATGAGGCATTTGGGGGAATGACGAATTATAAAGAGAGAACATTCTCGGAAAGGCCGTGTCCTCAGAGTCTGTGCCTCATTGCAGAGAGTTAAGTGGATGAGTTATATCTGACAGTTTATGAACCTTGTTAATATAATGCAGTACCTGGGAGTGTGCCAGCCACGGTGATCAAGGAAGTCTAAATTAGACCTCTGCCATCGACAGACATCAGATGCTCATTTAAAACTAAATGTTTCATCTGAATCAGGCACGTCTCTCGTTATCCTCTAAAGCAGTGATCGTCAGCTTGAAGCTCTGAAGCTCTCTGTGGCTCTCAGTAGCCAGCACACATCTCTTCCCCAGGTCTCAGTAAGAGGCTACTTAACATGCTGATGCAGAAGCTGCTCTGGTAGGAAGAGCACAAGTGACAGCAGTACTTTGCCATGTTAGTCTTCATGAAAAATGTGAGGTTTGTGGGTTTTTTAACCCACATGTGGTGAAGGCTGCAGCTCTGTCACCTGTTCCAGGCACAGGTCACTCAGGACAACCCATCCAGTGGCAGACTGGAATGCTTTGGCCCCTGCAGGAGAGGTGAGGGGAAGCTTCTGCACCAGCAGAGAAGGACAATCTCCACCCAGCCTCCACACTGGCAATGGACTGCATGAAGTGAGAGAAAAGGCCATAGCCCTTTTCCTTCTGCTCTGGCAGCAGCGCACACAGTAGCCACCATGCTGGTACAGCAGCTGTGTTCCTTCTTTATCCCTGAAAATGCTCTACCTTTCTTCTTCCCTCCAGAAGCTTCCACTTCTGTGATGCAGAGCCACAGTGCTCCCTAACACGGGCTTCAAAACAGCACAATTTTTTTTTCTCTTTTTTTTTCTTACAAAATCTGTAAAATGGTGATAATAGTGCCTGTTTCACTAGGGCACTCTAAGGTTCCAGTCATCATTACGACTTTTGGTTTGAGATTTTGGATGGAAAGCATGAAAAGTGCTACAGCTATGTATTCTATTCTACATTGTTATTAATCCATTATATTAGAGTACTCTGCGAAGAATAACAGCAATGTGTTAATGCTTTATTTTCAATTTTGTTTATATTTAATTTTTGTATTCCAACTGTTTATAATGTCATTTTTTTTTTAATTCTCAGACTCAGCTCTGACAGAGAATTTTTGGTAGATAGAGATTTGGTGTTACTGACTTGAACAGATGCACCAAGTCTTTGAAAAATGAAAGACAATGTTATATCCTGCTGAGGGTCAGAGAAGAAATGATTCTTAGATGTTTGGTTCTCCTACATCACCAGTTCAGTGCCAAAATTGAGAAGTATGACCTTATTTCATCTGGTTCTATTGCCTTGGCAGAGTAAAGGGAAGCGAGGATAATTTAATTGGCAAGACATGAGAGAATGCAAGATGACACTGAGCAATGAGGTCCAACTCACACAATCACCTTTGAAGACAGCCGAACTGTGCAGCTGCATAACAACACTAAACATAAGGTAAAGCCAAAACACGTCATATTTGATGAGATATTTTTTCCCTGGTTGCCCTGTAAATGGGCAAAGTTCTACTGATATATTTAAAAGTTAATGAAAGAGGTATAAAAGTTTTAGGGAAAATATGCATAGTGATTGAGTTAGACCTCTCAGAAGAAGGAACAAAAAAATCTGTTGTCACAGGTCAGTTCTAATCATGTTTCCAATTGAAGAGTTTTCATCTGGAATGTTGTCTATGATTTAGCCCATTTTCAAATATCCAGATACATGATGTTAGTCAGCAGCAAAGTTGTACCTACTAGGAAGCATCAAGAGAATGTTCCAAAAGAGGATGAAAACCATTAATTGCAGTATAATGCACTGGAGAACTGCTTGGAGGAAAATGAAACAGTACCTGAAGGCATAAAGTGTGTTGTCAGAGGGGAAGGAAGAGTTTCCAGCACAGATGGAAACAGAGACCAGGTGCTCAGGTGCACACAGGCATGCCGACCTCCCTTTCATTTTTCTCTGGTGCCCTAATCGTAGACTATATAATCTAATGTGGATAAGACAATACTGGGAATTAGGAGGTATGTCCATACTGTCTAACACCTGTCTGTTACGTCTCCTTCAATCATGGACACCTTAAACCGTCTACTGACACACAAGAGACACTACAGTTTGGCCCCATCTCTAGATAAGTAGTTTGGTAGAGCATGAAGACGTTCTGCTGCATCAAAACTCATGGGTTAGGAGCTTAAGTTAGTTATTTGAAATCATTATGGATTATCAGGTCAATAGCTAGGGAATTACAACATTATTGAGCTAGGATATTTATTTCTGAAACCATCCTACTTTACAGAATAGACAAAACTAGGTGTTTTCACCAACCAGTTACTCTCAGCATCCTCATTTTCCCTTGTGCCATTGTGTATGTCACATCTGGAGCGCCATGGATTATGCCTTTTTGCATAATTTGGGAAGTTAACAAATAAATAGTAAAAAAACCCCAACCCAAACCTAACCTTAATCATCTGAAATATAACATATCCAACAAATATAATTCTTAAATACCTTGGCATTGCTGGGTAAATATAGGAAATACCTCTAATAGGAGGAGCGAATCTGACAAACGTTGATGATGCTGTGTGGAAAAACCTTGCTTTGAGCTAGTGAACAGCCCTTAGCAACTACTTTGGACTTCTGCCTTCCACGGTGACAAGGTGCCAGAGACGGTAAATGAAGCAAAAATATGTATGTCCTGCTGTTACGAATCACTGTGAAAAGTGAATACTCTTATAAGCCATGTATTTGCAGGAAACTAGCAATCCATTTTACCAAATTCTGCTCTGTGATTTAGACAGAAAGTTTAGCAAGGTCTTCCACACTTGTACTTACATAAGAGAAAAAAATTGGGCAGAGTGGACAAATATTTCGTATAGCCCCATTTTTAAATTGTTCAAGAGACTTAGGAGCTCATTGATGACCTTAAGGTGGAGAAGTGTGTGAATGAGTTTTGAAAGTGGGATTTGAGAGCTTTTGACAAAATTTTATCTTTTATAAACATCATATCAATTTACTGATCTATTTTATCCTATTTGATAGCAGTGAATGCAAAGTGATAGTTGTATTTTGTCCACACAGACAAACTCAACAAAATTTCAATTAAATCATAACATTTCTTGATAATCCTAGCTAATCGGCTGAATAGATCCTTCACTATGGAGGAAAACAATTGTCTTTTAATAACTCCATCCCTATTATGCTTTATTACTTTGCTAAATGCTGTGCATGTCACTGGGAAGGTTATTGTAATTCCGAAGATATACATTAATATATTGTTTGATCTAAGATTTAAAATAAACCACCTTATCTTTGTGAAGGTTCTTCTTGTTACAGATGAGCTACACTTTCATAAACTCATAGGTTTTTTTGGTTTTCCATGTTTAGTGCAGTAAAACACTAATACTATCTTTCGAATGCTCAAAAAGATACACAATTCTTGGAAAATGTATAATACAGTATTAGTGGGCAACAAATCATCAATCTGCAGTAACACAAGTCTGCAGCATGAACACGAAAACATACAGAGTATAACACATTAGGTATGCAAGTCCAGTGGAAGGCCAGAGACATTGCAGAATAAACGTAGAGTTATAGAAAATGGAGGAAAAGCAAACAGAGTCTGAAAAAAACCAGTATTTTATGCCAAGACAAATGAAACAGCATCCAAATATTCAGTGAATAGGGACTGGAGTGGCAACAGGCCTTCTTAGAGATAAAAGGTACAATTTGCAAGGTTTGACATATGAATGTGCTACCCAAATAAAATAGATCCTTTGCTTAGATGTCTACAAACCAGAGTTGACACGGGTCCAATAAGCAGGTCTCTGTTTTCCAAAGAACAGAAGCAGATCAGAAACATTAATAATATTGAAGAAATAGGTTAAAATTAAAGTTTTAAATGGTAACAGACTTCAAACCCAAAATTTGTTAGGGCAGAAACATCCTATTTTCAAAAGTTCTACAGGTTGTGTCTGAATGACCAGTTTGGCTAAGCTGTTGCAATCTGGTGGTCTTGGTCCCTTCACTTGAGTGACTGGGGACCTGGTTGGGACAAGCATGGCTCCTGCTTAGCACGTGTGTGCAGATTTTTTTTCTGTGGAAACCAGGGCATCAGGAAGGAGGAGATAAGTGTGTGCTTAGGTCTGAGCTCATTTTGGGCATATGAGAATGGAAATCTTTCTTTCACAGCTTTCACTGTCCTTTGTTCATGTTTTCAGATGCCTGCTGTTCCTCTGCAATGAAAGCAGCAAATTTGCAGAGGCAGGTGGCTGTTTATGTGCCCAGAAATCCTGGGTGCTCACAAGTTTCTCATGAAAAGTCCACAAAATTGCCACCAAAGGCATAATTCCATGACAAGGTGTTAGACTTTGTGCTTAATATATGCCTGATTAGCAGGTGCTTGCCTCTGAATTTCACTCTGATCTTCAGCATGCAGCAATCTAGCCATGAAGGAAGACTTTAAACAACTGGGCAGCAAACAGATGTGAACCCTTACCGGTATTCAGAGACATGTTAATTGCATGATTCTTGAAGATACCTATTTTATCTGGAGGATGGCATCTAGCACAAAAGCCTGCTTTGGGATCCTTTTGTTCCTCATTCTGATCATTCGGTCAAGCCATCTCATACAACTTCAGCACGGAATCTGGAAAATGAGTCCCCATCCGCCTGGTTTGAATCTGAGAGAGTCATCCTAACACTCTTTTGTGTTCTTTAGAAGACATCCTTCCAAATTCCTTTTAGCCTTCTTTTTAGATCATTAAATTTCTGTACCAAATATTGAGGCCCTGATGATGGCATTTTTTTTTCTTCATTCTTACGTTCATTTACTTGATCTTGAGGTCTTACTGAGCCCCCTAAGTAGTGCAGTTGTCTTCATTGTCCTTGCTGCTGCCTCAGTCAGGCACAGTCTTTCACCACTGAGGTTCTTCGCTGATAACAATATTTTTTTCAATCAGTTTAGGGTCATCATTTGCATCTTTCACATGCACCCTTTTGCATGCTTTCATTATCTCTGGCTTCTTCACATTGATCTTGTTTTTGACAGATGTTATCATGGGGACGTTCTATATTCTAATATCTATTGTCTTCCATAGGTCAGCTACTCTGTTTCCTGCTACCAAGCAGCAAAAATTGTGGTCATATAGTTTCTATTAACCATCTGTCTGTTGAATTCTTGTGCTATTTCCATCAACTCCATTTTTCCCCCAGTGAACCACTATATCACACGTGGAAAGATGTAATCCAGTCACAAGTATATTGTAATGTTGAATTAGCAGCAACATTTACAGCTAACCTTAACGTGACGTATTGTTTGAATGTAATGACTGTGGTATACATACTAACTTTGAAATACTTTCCAGTTACACCATCTTTGTCATGAATTATACACTTTTCCAAAACCAGCAAGGTAATACCAAGGCAAGCACTGTGCTTAGTGAGGGATTAATGGAATACTAATCTACTGATGTTTCTTTTAACAGCCAAATATTCTTGCTTGTTGCTTCATTCTTTGTGACACAGAGGAATGGCTGTAATAGGAATGTCAGACCTCAGTTTTGCCCTCAAGTTTCACTTCCTCAGCATTGTTCTAGCAGCTTCTGAAATTTTTACCTCCAGAATCATGAACATAATTGACAACAATTATAATTATCTTCCTTTTTTTTCCCCATGAATGTGAAAACAAATGCTGTCTAGCTTTCCTGTGTAGTCACTGGTGAAAGACAGGCACCTATAGAGCAAACAAATCTTCCCACCTATTTCAGGCATCTAAATTATCTAAATTAGGCTAGGATGAATCTCTCGAGAAGCATCTGGTTTTTTCCATGGCTGGGAAAGAAGCTCCATTGCTGTCTAGCTTCGGCTAGATACTAACTTTTAGATGACTGAAGCCTGGTGATTTGAGGTTAATCCTACTCTAGCAGAACAAAGTAGTAGGTTCAGAGTTTCTATATGCCTACAACAATTTTAAAAATCAGTTGAATTTAGAATATGCAAAGACTAGAGAACTGACACTCCTTCAGAGCAATCTTGTTATTCCAAATACAAGCAAATAAAGTTTTGAACGCAGAGAGGCAGGAAAGCTTGGCTCACAGATGGGGTGCCTGTGGTGTAGTGACTCCAGACCTGTGGTTCATAGTGCATAATTAGCTCAATGTGGATTCCCAGTTTAATGCGGCGGTTAAACAGATCGTGCGCTCTGCGGTTGTTTAAATAGGAACTCTGAGTCCAAACAAGGATGTTACATTTTGTCTGTACTTAACAGTGGTACCACTCATACCAGTTTTCAAAATATTTTTCTGTGTCCACGCCCCAGAAACGGTTTTGAAAAAATGGAGAAGGTTCAGAGAAGAACTGTGAGAATGATTAGTGGACTAGGGGGAGGAGATTAAGCAGGTTAGCTAGGCAAAGGAGATTAAATTTCATCACAAATCATAAAACCAGAGAGTAAAATGTTGCTAATGACAGGATGATGCGGTTTTTCAGATAAATGTATTCTAAGCATCTGGACCGAAAGCTAGAAATTTAGACAAATTAAAGATAAATTTTAATAAGAATTGTGGTGAGCTTTCCATCGTGGAACATTTTGAGATCAAGATTAAATGTACTTTTAACTATAGTTCAGGCAGGAATTAATTCAGGGAATCTCTATGCCCTGTGTTATGTAGGAGGTTAAACTAGGTAACTGCAGCATTGTCTTCTGGCTTCATGATTTTTTACTCTAATACGGTGCATGCAATATTGATATGCAACAATTTTAGTATATAGTAGTATTTGTGAAAGAAATTAATTCCACAAATGGGGAAAAATGAGCACTTTGCTTTAGTGGAAGAATAGCAGAGAAACTTGTAGTGATAGTAAAGTGTTTGCAATTAGTATCTAGCTCACTCAGGTACAGTGGAGTACAATTACCTTCAACTGTGTTATGATTTCTTTCACTATTTTCTTCTTGAGTAAATTAACGTCAATTTGCACATTCAGTAATAAGTAGCACAGTGCATATTACACCATTATTACTACACCTAATTCACTAGATATGTAATTTACCTTGCTATTCATATAAGTGCTGAATTAAATCCAAAGAATCCCAGGAAAGGAGTAACCAGCTTATTCCAGACCTTAGCTTAATATTTAATATGGAAAAATGGGGAAAGAAGGCACACCTCAAAAGCTTCAACCCTTATGTCAGGAGTTACATCTGAATCTCCTCAAAGGAAGAAAGTAATATCTTAAAATATACCTCTGAAACAAAATGCAGAGGATTTAAAGAAGGTAAAGAGCACTTGGGAGTAGGACAGAGAGAAGAGAGTGAGGGAACATGTCACCTTGACTCTTTCTTTCACTTCTTCCTTTTTTTTTAATTTTTCATTTTTTACAGAGCATAATATTTCTGACTATTCTATAGAGGGCTGTGGATTAGTACGAAATGCGCAGAGGGACAAAATTTCAAAATAAGCATTGTACCGCTGGCAGGAGGTTGCCTGAGGCAAACACAGCTCCTGTCCACCAATCACCATATAACCACAGTGACAGACATTTGCTCTTGTGAAATGATCAGGTGCAGAGACTGAAGGCTACGAGTACACCGGGGCAGCACGCCACTGGTGGAGCCCTCCCTCATCAGCAAGTAACCTTCACGAAACATGTTAAAAGAAGTGAAGTGTAGAGCCAGCAATGACAGGAAGTTGTACAGTGACATAAATCAAGTGTCTTATGGAATAGGGCCACACTAATGAGGCAGAGGCACCGCGCTGCATAAAGAACTGGAAATATTTTGTCTTCATAAAATAGAGTACGTTCTTGGGACCTGGGTAATTAACGGTGCAGGGAAAGACACTCTGGCTGTGGAAATGTTGCTAAATAGGAAAGGGCCAAGGGCCAATTGCTGACTTCAAGGCCAAATTATGTAGACTGGCTGTTGTCTGCACCGCTCTGGTGCATCTCCAGCTAGAGCACAGGGGCTGGGCGCAGGCTGCGTGGCACTTAACTGAGACTCCTATGAGTCCTACACGGAGGGACTTACAGCTCAGAGGCAATGCCATCTTCTCTGGGTTTTTTTCAGTTCAAAGTGTCTGAAACAACGATGAGGGCTGTGTCACAGCCCAACAGAATGAGGTTTTACCTTCTAGTATACTGTTGCTGTACTGAAAAATGGCTGCGTCATATCATACCCATCGAAGTTTTTCTCATAGTGAAGGTGGCAAGGACAGAGGAGACACAGCAGAAAACATTCTTGTTTGACATTGATGCCTGCATTGAGATGTTCCCTTGATTTTGTCTTGTCTTTAACTCTGCAACTCCTGGACACAAAACTGAGGATTGTGTCATGTCTCTTGGATGTAGCGGGAGGGCACGAGGGGGTGCTGGAGGGTTTGAAACATCTGGGGATAATACTCGGAAACTGTGTAACCTTGAAGGAGCTAAACATGGTGCTGTCTTATCCATCCTGCCTTTTGGGAGAGGTCTCTGAAAGGAGCTGTCTCCAGAAATGTGTGCATGTACTGTCATAGAAAATGCTTGTGGGAGTACTCAAAACAGAGGCAGGGCATAAGCTAAATAATAAGTAATGTAATTTATCCGGAGACCAGTGCTTGAGCTCTCTCTCTGGTCCTCTCTTATGACCACAGATATGCCTTTTGAGGACACTCACTTTTTAAGCCTTTCAACATCTGTGATCCAACAGGTTGCCAACATACTCGAAACACATATTGTTAGTGTGATTATTATTATTATTATTCTGTAAATCTCCATGCTTACAGTAGTATTTACTTCACACAAACAGCCTTGCTGAGATTAATGGTCTCCTGAATATTAATACAAACTAGTGCAAGCAATTACTGCACAACTGGAACGGGTCAGACAGGTGAAGAGCCTAGTTTCCCTTCACATTTTCCCATTGTCCACATTTAAGATCTTCCTTGCACCTGTCTGGGGATGTATCCCCTCTCTCGGTTGGAAGTTAGGTCTCCAGCATTTGCATTCACCTTCCTCTGTGAGCTGTTCATTCGTTTGTACGGTGCATAAAATAGATGGTGCTCATTATAAATCTTAGTGTTTCCTCCACTTCTTTTTTCCAGGGATGTTAAGATTTCCTTTCAGACATCCCTTCCCTTCCTCCCCCCTGCCACTTTTCAACAGAGGATGAAAAAATGGCAGAAGTACTTGCCAGATATTTGCTGTTTTAAAATATTTGTCTGCAAAGGATATGTGTGTCTGTGTGTGTGTGTGTGTGTGTGTGCATGTGCGTATGTGCACGTGTGTGAGAGAGAGAGGAGAGATTTTGGTGCAAAGAGCAGGCCGTACTTGTCGCTCCATTCTCCCTGCTTCTTACAGTTTGTGAGTTTCTACATACAGGGAATGTATTTTCCTCTTCAGACTAACTGTGGTGAAAAAGATGTTATGGGAAACACAGCCTGACAGCACCCAGTCGTCACTCTTTAAAGGCTCTGATATCATGGCAAACCAACACTGAGCATTAATGTCATCTAGGCTTTATGTCCAGCTTTAGTTTAGTAACTAGTTAAGTCAATATTAAAGCACGGGGTCAAGGAAAGTTCAGTGTAGACACTAGCATCAAAAAGAATGTTTCCTGCTGTGTCTGCTTAACCTTTCTCTCCTTACTACGAGAAAATTGTAAATGGATATGACATAAGCATTTTATGGCAGTGAAAGAGTGCACTAGCAGAAATCAGAACACACAAAATAACATAGCAACTTTGAACCATTTTTGAGATCTAGATTAAATACAGTAAAACCCACCCAGTAGAAGCTGGTCTCCATGTAGCACCACTTGTCTAGCTCTTTGTTGGACTTGATGAATCTGAACTGTCTTTCCCACATATACCTTCAAGCCAACAAAAATAAGCATTTCCAATGAATTTCTCCTTTTCCCTCCACATAAGCCAAGGAAGCTACAACAAGGTTATAGCAGAGCAGCAGGTAACTTATTACCTCCCTTTTCAAGTGGGGAATGGGAGATACAGTGAGATTAAGTGGTTTACCAGGAGGTCACTGTGTCCTTATACTCTGAGCAGAATTTAAGAACACAGGCTTTAATCCTGACTCGGAGACTGAATTTCTGTGTAATTTCAGGTACAAACAAAACTTCTCTATCAGCAAAATTGGAACTCATTAGTATCTGGCTCTCAGCCAATATTTAATTCATCAGACCTGAAGGAAAAGAAGGTCTTAGGGGAAACTTGGAATATTTTAGAAATACTTTGGCAGTTGAGCCTGTTATTTGGCTAAGAGTTTTCCACCACACACGTGAACACCTGAGTATGCAGCAGCTCTTTCTCATTCAGGTTTGAGCTTCACGCGCTCACCATTACCTGTGGTTTTACCAGTTTACACACAGTTCTGCTGATAGCATCACATGGCTAAGGCCTCTGTCATCACACCCCTTATGCACTCTGTATTCTGTAATAGGCATTATCAGAAAAAAAGAGAAACAATAAAAGTTGAGAAAAAAAAGAAAAAAGAGAAACAACTTGTGTGCTGCACAAGTCGCTTTTCTGGCCTGTTAACAACTGCCTTTTTACAGTCCCCATTCTTTCCACATTCTGATATTATTTCTTGATAAATCTTTTATCTCACAGGCATCTCTTCCTCACTGCTATTCTTACTTTTAAAGGCTTTATATTAGGCCTATGCACTAAAAGGAAAGCATTTTTAAAACACTTGACTTATTTTTGAAACATCCTCACAGCAGTCTGCGCACAGAAATTTTTCTTTCACCTTACCTCAAAGCATCACAAGTTTTTTTTCTGGCAGTCTTGCATGTTTTGGTTTCTCCCTTATTTTGCACTAAGCTGTTCTTTGATAAGGTTCAGCTGGGAAAATAATTTCTCTCAGGACCCAATCAGGTTTTTACATCAATTAGGCTAATTGACAGAAGGTTTAACACATTTCTTAATTATGACTGCAAATACATCCTTGGAAGAAACCCCAAAGCACAAGAGTGAAAAAAAAAAGAAAAAGAAACAAACCTCTTTTCTAGTAAAATAATTTTGGAAACATTTGAAAGGTAAAACACCAGGAAGGAGGTTTCCTAATGGACGGCTATCTCACCATGGCTGAAACTGCTCCCAGCCAGAAAGTCTATGCCACACCAAAAGGATCACCCTATGCCTGATCGTGAAAACGTGAATAATCATAGAGCAGGAGAGAGTATAGACATATATAAAGGACATATGTGAAGACAGAAAATACATAACTAGCCACCAAACTACCAAAAAACCCCCAAACAAAACAACGCTTCCAATTCTGGAAAGACCTACAGGTTGGTTTTTTTTTTTTTTCCTGATTTTGTAACAGGACACCTGAAATAATTTGCGCTTATTCACATCACCTGACAATATTTTGTAACTTAGCTGAACCTTATTAAGCTAAACCTCATAACTCAGTTAAGCGTCGAGCTTAACAGACGGTTTACATTATAATACAATATTGTATCTTAAGCTATAATTCTTTACCTTCTGTGTCAGGTTCTAGCCTTTTATATTAATAGAAATGATAGGGTGCTTCTGAAATGTAAAGAACTGCCCTTTCTTATCTTTCAGTTTCCCTGTTTGTCATTCTGCCTCTGTTTGCCCGTGCTCTGTGTGATGCTGCGGGAAGGCAACAGAAAAAGGCGGTTCAATACTCTTCAGAATAACCCACAGTCATAAAATATTTTCAGAAGAGGAGCCCCTGAGGGAGGTTTTTAACCTCAGTCTTTGCTGGTGTTTCTGAACATCTGGCCACCCTACTTGATAAACATGCTAGCAGTGTTGGGGTTTTTTGAATGTCTGTGCTGCACAAAAAACAAACAAACAGTTTAGTGAATAAGAGCCCTTAGGGACAAAGTGTTTAAAGCAGTACAGAGGAGTTATATACATAAATCCCTTGGACATATTTCCTGTGTAGTACATTTAAAACCAACACTCTATTACTTAACATTGCTCCACTGGAGTTGGAATGAGTGTTAAACTGCAGCAGCGCTTTAAAATAAATGGGCCATGTTGCAGTTTTTGTGTGTATGTGTGAATACCAGGGAAGAAGGCCATGATGTCTTTCAGTACGTATGGTACACACTGAATCCAATTGTCAAAATGCCATTCCCTTTTCTAGCTACACTACAGCACCTTTCTGTTTAGGATGGGACCCATGTCCCACGCCTGTACTCTTGAAAGTTTTTTCCTAGAACGTCCCTCGAGGGTCTCACAGCAAGCACTTCTTTCCTTTCAAGCCCCTCATTTTGAATACTGAGGAAGATGAAATTTTTCCCTTCAGAAATTAACCCCAGCATAGTGATGACTAATTTAGGCCAGAATATAACCTTACAGTTGTTCTCTGTATCTCTTTAGCTCAAGTGGGAATTTACTAGCTATGAGAAGGGAAAGGACAGAAAGATGTCACGGTGCCTTACTCCCTGTTAGCTGGTGGTGCTTTGGGAGTTGTCAGGACTGGAGCTGGTGGCTGTAGCATGCACCAAGAGCCTGGGACCCTAAGCTTTGCACCACAGGCACTAGTTCATGTAGGATTTTCTCTTGATTAATTTAGTACAATTGCAATTGTAGGGAGCTTCAGCACTTCTCTTAATATCCATGAGCGCTACCCCCTCCCTGTGATGCCGGTCAGGCTGCTCTGTGCAGATCCTGGTGAGTGACAATGTATTCCTTTGAAAGGTGAGAACTCCTCTTCCCTCCATCAGTTCCAGCCCAGATACTCGTGCCATTTTCCCTTAGCAGCTCTAAACATTTTTGCTCCTTACTCCACGTTGTCTTCAGCAGAAAGGCAATATTTTCTTCTAGATCAGGTGTGTCAACTGGTGAGGTTTGACAACACATAAGTATGGAGAGGTGGTAGTAGCAGGTCTGTCACTTTTGTCACTGCCAATTCTTTTCTTTACGTTTTCTTTAATGCAAGGCAGTACTGCAGGTCAAAGGGGAGCATGGGAAGGAAGAGGCAGTGCTGCAAATTGGATTATGCTTCATTCATCTTCATCTCTTGCCCTGATCTTCCCTAGCCCTTCAGTGCTACTTCTGTCTCTTCAACTCAAGTAAGACTGCGTTCAAGGAATGAGTACAGCCATGGTGTACAATCTGTCTTGCAGGTGGCCTCTCCCCACATCCACCCTATGGATACCCTCGGTTGTCTTTGTCCCCCTTGCTCTGCAATCCCCCACCCCAGCCCCACATTAATGATGAGTTAATGGGAGGCAGAAACCAGGAAGAGAAAGGCTTAGACTGATTATGCTCCATGTGTCTTCACCCATCCATTGTCCAGGTTCCAATGCTGACTGTCCTGAAGGTAACATGCTGTGTCCAAAAATGATGTGGAAGGGAAAGCCAACAGTAGGAGCCTGGAGAAAGCTCCTTGTGAAGCAATAGTAGGAACTTGGGGCCAGTCTAGAAAAAGGCTGGCAACCACCGTACTAAACCCTGCTCTGTCCCCTCTCATGGGGCGATGTAAGATTTTTGCTCTGATAATCACATAAATTCCCTTCCTCTCTTTCACATGGGTGTATATGTGTAGAATTGCTTCCCAGATCTCACCTCTCAGGCTTATAATCCATTTTTAAAGAACGTTTGGGATCGTAAGAAAAAAGGGTGGGAAATACATCTACTGCCTCTTCGAATCTCAAAGCAGAGTCAGCTCTACCTATATTGTTCCTGACAGATGTTTTGCTGGAGGAGTGGAAAAGTATCTTAGAAACGTCACCGGCAGCAATTCTTTAATTAGCCTAGTTGATCCATGCCAGTAACTCCCTACTTCTATGTTCAGCATAGAAGTACTATGCTGCTTCTGTATCTTCCTCATTGCAATTTAAACCCGAGATTTGCTCCCCTAGTAAAACTAGACATTGAAAAGTTTATTCCCGTTTTCCTTCCTAGTGTTCACTTCTGAAACATGAGTTTTCTAAACAGGTGTGAGAGGGAAGAGTCCTGGGTTCCGGCCCTTGGTCTGACCGCAGCTGCTGTGCCCAGTGCAATGTCTGGTCCCGGACTCCAGCTGGGTCTGGGCTCCCACCTTGTGATTCTAGCATGGCTGCCATCAGGCCCATTGCAGCCTTCTTGCCTCCACCTTTAATAAGTACTGGAACTGTGAAGTCAGAAGCAAACACACCACCTTTTTCTCTTTGCGGGGTCAGTTTTCAGCCCTTATATTTGTTCCTCAGCTGCATGGCTCTCAAGTGCCTGGGATGGGCACTGTAGGGTCAGCAGATGATCAGAAGAACCATGTTTCACAGCCAGACACCTGCAGTTAACTGTAAAATCAAAGCAACTGTAAAATCAGAGGCCAGGGGGGCACAGACTAAATACAGTTGCCTAATTGTTCAATGGCAGCAAGACTGATTCTCTGAGCAAAACCAAAATATTAGATGTTAAGGGAAGTCTACTGGTGAAAGCTCGGGCAAATGCAGACTCCGGGCGCTCATAGGGTGAGACATCAGCAGAGCAAAGGCAGCAAATAGTTAATCATGCTGTCTGACAATGGGCATCTGTCTGATGCTCTGAATCACCTCTGAGCCTTCTCTCTACACTGTATGTAAAGGGATTTTACATTTTGTTTGACATAGTCTGAATCTCACTAATCAAATGTGAATAGCCCTACTCTGCCAAAGCCCCCCTTTAGATGATTAGTCTCTTTGTAGATCTAGCTGCCAGAGCTGGTTGTATGAAAATAGCAGTAATAGTGAAAGCAGCAATAACAGAAATTCATGTTTCTTTTTTTTCTGTTTATTGTTGAGTGCAGAAATCATATTTGCACTTCAAAATGGTTCCATGGAATAAATTGCATAATAATTCATTGAGTCACTGATTGTTGTAGTTTATCAGGCTCACTGATGGCAACTACAAATCTACTCTATTAGGCAAAAAGAAAACCAATTGTTGTAGAGGTTTTTATAGACTTATTGAAATGCTCCATCTCTAATGTATACTGTTCCCCAGCACAGCAAAGTACGTACAGCACTACCTTTACAGCAATGCACTGTCGAGGATTTAAGCCTGGCACAGATAGAATATCAGTATTTGAATCTGTTTACTCATAAACAATATTCTGTAATATGTGGCTTAAGAATATGCAATTCTTCCTTTTTTTGCTTGCCACCAGTGCTAGAGAACTGGTGCCAATGTAAAATGTAGACAAGTCAGCCTGCAATCATCCTGACGTGCTTCAGCGGTTGTAAATTGCTTAAGGCTCAAATCAGTGTTCTCGTCCTCAACATTTCTTGAATGTGTTGAAAATATGGTTTAATTGGGAGAGACAGTTGTCCTTTTCTGGGAAGTAAGCAAAACACTTCTTTTAGCCTTGAATGGTACTGGACCCAGTTGAACTTTACTATCTTTTGAACACTTAATAGAAAATACTTCAACTTTATGCTTTTAAATGGATCACATTTAAACAGAGGCTGTTCTAAGATTAAAGGCACAACATGAGACTGACTGTCTTCTGAATGTTCTTCCATCCCCATGACTGTGTTCCCGTGTCACTTGTGCAAACCCAGGAGAGGTAAGTGATGCTTCAGCTTTATGCTAGGTTTGTTATTTCTGTGAAATGATTTCAGGTACTTCAGCACTAAAATGATCTTGTGACCTTCCATCAACAGATGGTGTAGTTGTTCTAGTAGCACTAGCAAAAAGTGCTAGCTATGTTGGGATGAGTGGTAGAGCTCAGCGGCATTTTCATTCTCATGTTTTATTTGCTGAAAAATACGGATTCAAACTGATTGAAACTATTGGCCAATTTGTGTGAAGCTTACTGAATTTGTTTCAGTTAATTACTTTCTAAAAAATTTCATGTTATTTTTGAAAGACAGTGTTTTGATTTTAGCAATAAATACAATTATGAATGAAACAAAAGATTTTCCTTTCCTTTCTCTTGGCTTTGAAGGGAACCTGAAAATCAAATATCTATGCAACTCTGAATGTTCTGCAGCAAACATAACCTTGACCTGTCCCCTGATAATTGTCTTTTTGTACACTGTGAGTATCCTAGGGCAAATCTTTGTTTTGCTGGAAGTTCTACAGCACCTTGCGTTTACTTCCAAAATGAATACGATAAATACTAATAAAGAATACCAGTGATTATAAATGTATTTGAAAATAAAGCAATATTTGTATACTTACACTGGATTTAGCAAAATTATTACTCAATATCTGATAAAACAGTCCATACAAAGTTGTTTTTCAGCACTGTGGTATTTTGAATTTGTATCTGATATTTCTTATTCTGGCACAGATAATCTGCCTGCAAACAGCAAATTATTCTTCCCTAATTTATTTTCATATATGAGAGAAATTAATATCCTACTGCTTTTTCAAAGAAAAAAAAAAAAAGAAAGAAAAGTTTTCTTCTGATTTCCACTTGTATATCTCTTTCTTACATCCTTTGCAAATAATCCTCAAATTTTTATTACATCAGTAGTTACACAGTGGCTATACCCTTTCACTGTTTTCAGCTATACCTGATAAACAGATAAAAATGATAATGTTAAACAACGGAGTATGAAGATACAAATTAAGTTCAGAGGGAAGAAACTGAAAGTGTGTAGAAAAATGTAGCAGGTATTGATATCATCCTACAGTATTGTTTAAGATGACGAATTACATTTAAAGAGTACTTAAGTACCCTTGTGAACACAAGATTTTATGAAGGCAAGCTATGTCTTTCTGTCCCCGGTATTTGGAATGTCTTCTGTTTTCCTCCATTATAAACCAGCTATCACTGGTTTAAGTGCTGATATGATTACATGATTTGCTTCCTTGTTCAACAGCTGTTCACAATCTGTTACTGCAGATTATTTCTTCTCTAAACTTCTATTGAGAGCGGGTCTAGAATGCTTTAGACCTTTTTGCTTGGAATGATAAAAATAATAATTTATCAACATGATTAATTTATCTCTGAGGCTGCGCTATTCTAACACACTGGAAAAAGAGGAGTGAAATCTGACAGTGATTTTTCTGTGTGTTGTATTAGCAGGCGATAAATGAAAAGTTGTGGTAGACACCACAACTGAAAGCCTATTAGAAAAAGTGAGAGAAGGAACATTTTTAGCTATGATAAACATACTGTATTTAAAAGAACTGGGATAAAATCAGTGATACCAAACTTGTATGCAATTATTTTTCAGTTTGCAGGTAACTTTCCTTATAAGTTAATGAAAATCAAATGCAAATTCCAAATGATAGAGGAACAATAAAGAATATCTCACAAAGCTATTGGACTTCTATGCTAAACAATTTATTCATGTCAGAAAAGACTTAGAGGAAAACACATGAAAAATCTAAACTACGATGCCATGAGGCCAGATGTTGGACCAGATAAATATTCCTTGTGCTTTTCAGTCATCACAAGAAGAGACTATATGCACACTTGGGATAAAACTCGAGTAGAAAAATACTCTTACCTTTATGCCACTTACTCTGTTTCCATTTGGTTTTTTGACTTATGCTAGAGGGCAGTTAACCTGGGAATAAGTGCAATTGATGTACATCCTGATTCTACTTGATAGTCTAGAAAAGTAAAAATACAGCTGTTCCAGGAGGATAACTTGTTCAAAGATCCAAAGAACTACTTCTTCAACCTGAGGCCAGCTACAGAAGTAGAGAGAAACACAACGTGTGGGGCGTGTGTGCTCCTGAAAACCTTTTCTTATACCAGAAAATAAGATTTCAGTTTTGCTCTTAGTAAACTAAGAGTAAATGAAAGGAAAAAAAAAATCTCTTTTTGAAGATGAGGAGGAATTACAAGACCTCCAACTGAAGGCTCTTAAAGAGTGTCCGGATGATTTCATAGCTCATTAAGTTGGAAAGTGAGAAATCCTCCGATGTGACATAGAAATTTCCCTTTCTTTATTTTTTTTTACATTGTGGGTAAAATAGGAACAACTAACAGTGCTTTACTAGCAAGTGGAAAGTAGACATAATCGTATTTGTCTTTAATATCACTGAAAGCGGGCATATTTACAGCGCTCATTAGCCACCATTTGTTTTCTTGAAAAGAGGGCAGGCATTGGCAGTAGGGGAATTTCCCATATTATTTATCTGTGCTCCAAAAGACAGTCGTCCCAAAATAGTATAATTTTCTGAGACTCAATTTCCCATGGTTAGAAAAACATGTTTAATCCAGTGAGGAAAAAGCACAAATGGCAGTTTCTCCACCCTGCTCTGCCAACGGCCCTGGTTTATCAGCACATCAAGAAAAGTCTCTATAGCTTCTTTGATGATTTAAATATCCAGGTCATGCGACTGGATAAGCAGATATCAACAACCTACACCAGGCGTCAGGTAATACCTCTCCACGCATGGGCTGGACTAAGTTGTCAAAGAATGAGTGACTTTGACTTGAAGCAAATGAATAGTAACTTACCACAAATTGCATAAGCTGATAATAAAATCAGCTTAGGAACTGTTTCCTCCCACCAGATGTGAGCCTGGCATCCTTTGGACTCATACTGATTTCATTATAATTTTTAGGACTCTTTTTCTTTTCTTTCCTAACTTACAGAAAAGCAACAACTCTCAAGGATGGGAATTGTTGTCTGGTCTTGCAAGTGCCTTTCAGAGTAGATGCAATGCAGGAAGAACCCCCTATACTGCTGAATGTGACAAGTCTTAATATCCCACTCAGCCCCGTGAAGAATTAGTGAACAGTGGCAATACAAGGCGGGGAGAATCAGACCAGGATTTTTTTTTAAAAGCTGAATAAAACCTGAAAAACAATGCCAGCTCACAGTTTACCACTGTGTGGTATATGTCTCATGAAATAGGAAACACAGAAATGAGATGCGTTAAAATATCTGTGGTAAATTGAAAATGGGCATCACACAGAAATCACACCAGTGTGAATTCAGATTTTAAAAGAATTCAGATTTTTTGGCTCATTTGGAACTTGTAATTTCATGTGTATCTCATCAGTACATAAAAGGAACTGTGAACAAGATCAAGTATGCAAGTAGATGCAATACTATTGGAGCATTGCATTTAGGATTTTTTATAGCACCCCCAACATCCCCTGATGCACTTCCATTCTTGTAATTCAAATTATTTACCTATCATTTAAGACTCTCCATAATTCGTACTGTCATGTGTTGTTGCCTATTATGTCACTATGACACCGCAGGGATTTGATCAGTGGCTGAGCTGCTTTAACTCAATTAAGTATACTTGACAAACTGTGTGATACTCTAAGTTTCACAGAATTATTTTTAACTGTGACAAGATGACACATCATTGTCTCTTGACTGCTAACCTAGATTGGATGATACTGGCTGATAGCGGAGGCTATCTTGGCTGATATGTGTACATAGCAGTAACTGAGAATGCATCATGCTATTAAGCTCCAACAATTGCTTTACTGCTGTTATAAATGTCAGCTCCAACCTACGATTAAAAATTTTTCACAGCAGGGTTCCTACTCACACTTCTTTGGATGTTAAGACTCATTTTTCTAGCAGCCTGGATATTCTGAAATATGTACAGAGCTGAAAGAGTCTGAGTTCCTTCTCAGTAGGTCTTACTGAGCCAGTTATTGGGACCATTTAGACAGGAGCTGAGGTCTATCTTGCAGTCCTGAAAAGTGGACATGTACATTGCTTCTATAGGAATTGCATTTAGCTGTTCCCTGTACAACTCAATGAACATAAATACTTGTTTTTCTGGGAGATTACTATGTAAGTATCTTGTAACTCAAGTTTCAGTTCTGGCTTTTCAGTGGATAAGACCAGTTTTCTGGCTCTTCACCTCACACCCATATTTGCAGTGACGCTTATGGTCTTTGGGTATGCAGGTGTTTACTTATTCAAAAAGCAAACCAGGTTGCATATTTTCTAATTAGAAGGACTTGTAAATGATGTGGCTGAAAGAGCTCCACAGTCCCTCAGTATGGAAGCAAATCTTGTAAACAACACCACTTGCTGAGGTAAGAGCAAAAATCTTCACCATAAACTAGAGATGTGCACCCATTAATTCTCAGGTGGTATCAATGAGGAAAACCAGAGTACGGTACTAAGAGGAACCTTGTAACTCAGATGATTTAGTGTAAGAAAATCTAAGGGGAGATTAGGTTTTGATACATCTTTGATAACTCTCCATGGGATATCGTATTTTGATAATTTGTATTTGGGATATCGTGTTTTGATAAAATTTACATTTTCAAATGTCTTTCCCATCACCAGACCTATATTTGTTAATGGTAGAGATGAATGGAAGATTAAACATCTTTGTTTAATTTTTGAGAATGTCTAATTTTCTTCACATGTATTGTCACATAAATACTGTATTTTAATCTTGTGGGTTTTTTTTCCCCTCAGCTTTCTTTATTCTTGCCTTTTCTATCTTTTCATTCTTCAGAGGAAAATAGGATAAAAGGAGATTTTTTTCCCCTAGCAAGCTGTGAAAAAGGCTGTGATAAGTGGTTACCTCTGCAAAAAAAAGTATCTTGGGAATAAGCATAACTCTTTCTATCATCTTTCCATATTTCCAGTGTTTTTAATTATAAAGCCTGTCTTTTCAACAGCAGGATGGTCTAGGAGAAAGGGTGCTGCACTTCAGCTACCATTCTTTCAGACTGTGATACAGTACAACTAAAACTAACACCGTGGCCTTAAGACCCTGAAGAACATTGGAAGGATCAGTATAACACCGGAGAAAGGGGTAGGTACTGGAAAGGTTTTGCATAACAATTTTAACTGCATTGTTAATCAGATTTTCCTCTAATAATTGGATAATCTAGACTACGACTATTAGTATCATTGTAACTGGACTAATAACAACTGTTGTGTTTTGGTAAGACTGTCAAAGCTTTAATTAGTCTCAATAAATTCTTAGCTGCATATATCAAGCATGGAATACTTTGAGTGTGACAACAGTGCGATTTAAAATGCACTGCAACTGGGCTAAAGAAACGGTTGTCCCACAGGCAGATAATTTCAGGCAGAGCACAGTGTTTCTAGCCTCTGAACTTGGCTGCTCAGGGCTAGCTTGGGTATTTCTGGATGGCTTCTGTTGTGTGAGGTAGATGTACTTTTTCTCTAAAGTTCCTCATTTCCTTCTTACATCTCCCTTAACACTGGACTGATGATCACTTTATTATTATAAAGGAGAGCACAAAGGGATGCAGCTACATTAATCTAACTTGAGCATCATTAGTTACGTTTTGTTCACCCTGTTGAAAAGTCTTGTGAGGATCAATACAGATAAGAAACACTCTGATGTTGAAGGAGGAATTGTTGTCATCTTCAAAATTCTCAATGGATGCGGCAACACAACAGGAGTCAACTCCTGCAACACATTCAAAAGTGCAACAGAGAGTAATGAGGAACTGATTTTAAAGCCAATGGGTGTAATTTTTGTTTTGTCATACCTGATGCATGTATTGGGACTGCTGGGCCAGAACAGAGAGGCTGTCAAACCCTATCAGCCCATCCCGGGAGGATGCTTCCTTTGGTGGTGGGATGGCCAGCTGTCCCTGTGCTCGGCTGCTGCTGCAGCCCTGAGAGCTGTTGATAGCTACGTTCGTGACCAAGCTCTCCAGCCTGTTCTCAGTTGTGGTGGCTGGGAACAGGCTGGCCCTAGACCACCTAGGGGTTTTATATACATCTGCGTACCTGGAATGACTGTACTCTCAACTGCATTTGATCAGTCATTTTTCCTTTCTGTGTCTGATGAACGCTTTTCTTCCTGAGCAGAAATTCTGAGAAGGGAACAAGTTTGAAAGTGCCTCTGCAGGATTTACCGATACCAGCTCAAATCCGATGTTGATATCTGCTCCAGACATAGTCAAAGACACCAGCTATTTCCAAGAGAATTTGCAGCAGTAATGGCTGGCGGTGGATGCTGGTGGAAGTTTGGTCGGAGCTGATCGTTATAAAGTTTGGCTTGTTTGGACACATTTGCTAGTTTGTAAGTGAGGGTGTGAGCAAATGAATGTGGGAACAACCTGAGATACGCGATGTGTCAGAGTCCTTGCAAGAACATAATTCTATACAATAAAAATAAATGAAGCTCTAATCCCTGGAGTGATCATGTAATCTTCTTAGCTGTGGGGCTTCCTCCACTTCCATCCTAACCCATGTAAAGCTATGTGTGTCATTAGTCAGATGGCTGAAAAACCCATTTCCAACCCAGTTTTAACACTTGTCTGTCTAAATTCCTGCCTTGACACGACACGAAGTGAGCGTATCTAGACTAAAACAAAAGGGATGCAGTCCGCATAGCTGACTCCAATGGTGTAAGCCCATGGCTCAGTAAGCAGTATCAGTGCAATGTGAAAGTCTGTCACAAAGAGGCTTATGCTATTTCAAAGCTAAAAATGAAAAGAAATTGAGTTCACATGCTGCAGTGAAGCAAATCAAACCCCATAACGTTTGTATTAATTGCCGAAAGCAGATAGTGCCTGGGAAGCAGAGTAGAGGGTGGAAATGCAATGAATCTTCAAACTTAAATTTGGAAACGAGCCCAGGTTTTGGGAAGTTAGAGTATGGTAGGACTTACTTTTAAAAGTATAATTCTATTAGGAAAAAAATCAGTCTGAGAAGTATATTCTATATCTTTGTTAATTTTTCTTTGGCCTTTAGCCAAATGTTAATTAAGCTCTGAGTACTATTTCACTTACTTTGATACCCACAGAGAATTAAATGGTCTTTTTTATACCAACCAACGTCTCAGACTTTTTTCTTCTTGCTATTTAAAGAAAAAATTAGTTCAATATTTCTGGGACCTTTATTGAAAATCCTAAATGAAGACAGAAAATAAGCTAGAAAAATATAACTAACTCAATTTACTAGTTTGCCTCTTTCTGTTGTGGGCTACACAGGAGCAATAGTGCCAGGAACACTAGTTTTTCTGTAAGACTTTAAAATAACTACTAAATAATAAAAGGGAATTTAAACGTAATTTCCCCACCACTTTCATTACTTAATGGAAATAAAGGGCAACAAAGAATCACAGTACTTTTCATTATATCTAAGATACTTATTGTGTATTCTATTTAGCAGAAAAATATACAGAAACATTTACATTAATAGTACAGTGATTTGAAACTATTCTAGGCTTCTACCAATTAAAAGAAATGTCGAAATGTGGTGAAACATCACCGTGCAATGATGCTATTTCCTTTTTCTGCTGAAGAAGCAGCAGCACAATTCCTGAGTCCACGACAATGCTGAGTTAGGTGAGGTAGCCGACAAACGTAACTGCATGCACGGAGGAGGGAGTCTCTACCAGCAATTGTTTAGCAATACAATTACTGTTGTTGCATCCCAGTATCAAATGTATATCAAAGCCCTGAAAGAAGTTCACGTTCTGAGAGGTGGTAGTCTTACAGCTCTGAAGCTGATGAAAGGTTGAACATTTTCTCACACAAATGGGGTGAAGATTTGACTGCACATGTGTTAGGCAGCTGTTGTGTTGTTGTTTTGTTCTGTTAAATTGGCAATAGGAGGAAAGGGAAGAGGAAGCGGCATGAAAAGATTTGGGTGATGCTAACAGCAAAGGAAAAAGCAAAGAAAGAAAAGCAAGAGCAGTGGAAAGAAACGTCTCTTATTTCATTGCCAGCACTTGGCCTCTCCGTTTCCAGTTTCTTTGTCCTGCTGCCTAGGGCTCCCTGCCCGTTGTCTGCAGTGAAGCCATGCTGCCTACATGTCATTAGCTGGGGTGGCTTTATGGGCCGCCCAGAGAAACTGTTAAGAAAGGAGTTCAGAGAGTTAATAGTAAATAAGTTGTGAAGCCACAATGTGTCATTTGCAAGACTTTCTGGTGCTGCTACAAGTTATGTATTTTATGGTCTACTAACAATGTTTCTTCTGTTGAGAGGAAGGGCAAAGGGTTATGTTGATTGCATTGAATCATTTGCTCAACGTTTTTGCCCACAAGCCAAAAAAGGAAGGGATAATATTAAAATGAAAGCATGTATCTGCACTGAGAATCAATACAGCCACACAAGCAAAGATTTCTAAGAGAGATATAGAATATATTAACAAAATCAGTTTTCTGCTGCTATTTTAAGCCATTTTCATGAGCAGATTTCAGATTTCTTATTTTTAAATATAACGGCATTAACATCTATGCTTTTGCTGGTAAAGTTATACAGCTGGGGGCAGGAAAATGAACTGGTTCTAAAGACATTCATAATGTCATTGCATGACTTTTCAAATCCTTATTTTCCATTTATATTTCCATGAAGAGCCAACATCTTCTTTTCTCCTATTCCAGACACATGCGCATCCTCAGAATCATGTTACATATATATACACGCTACCTGTTTGCCAGACTTTTCAAATCATGTCTACACAAATCCATGCAAATCTGATAGAAGCAACACTTCAAACATATCAGGGCTTAAAACAAGCCAACTTTCTGATACATTGACTCATTCTGATAGAAGACGCATGTCCATCCAGCTTAATTTACTTGAGTTACTTTCTGGTAGCTTAATCTGCATAGCTTTTTTAGGCCTAGAGAGAGAGAGAATGGGGAAAAAAAAGATTGTCTGGGTGACAGCACACATAAACAGAGATGCTAACTTTGTCAAATGCTAGGCCAGGTAAGGTGTCCCTGATGAGTCCACAACACTGGTAAGAAAGTGAAGCAGTTGCTCTGGCGTTTTCACAGAGCTACTGTTGGGATTTTCCTTTCCTGCCTCTTCCTGTGAAGGCATTTGACACATGGCTCTAGTGCTGCTCAATTACACATCTCTCTTCCACCTCACTTAGCATTTTTCATTTATTTGTCATTTCCCATTTTTAATTAGAATTATACTTTATTCATCTTTCTGCATAGCCTTACGTTATTAATTTTTATCAGGGAACGGAAAAAGTCTAGTCTATTATTTGTGAGGAGAGAAAGTTTAATCAGTACAGGACCTGGTTGAGAATGAGATATAAGAGTTTCCCATTTTAAATGGGCTGATTGGTCACCGACATAGCTTTTCCCAAGTGCTGAAAATGTGTTTAAAACTATGCCATTTGATTAGCTTGTAAAGTCTGAAAGTAGCTAGCAAATTCAATTATGGATTCAAATTATGTTACTAAATTGGTCTAATTTTTAAAAGTGATGAATGAAGTGTATTAAAAGAAAGGGATAATAAAGGTCTAAAGAGGAATTGGCAAGGACTCTATTAATTAAAATTCGATAAATATATGCACATCTTTGTTATGTGGACGGATGTGCAGCTACAAATACATTGGTGTGCATCAAAAATCCAACTTTATATAATGTTTACATCACACCAGATTTATTTTCCTACATATTTGAAATTCATTGAAATACGTGTTTATGATGGCAAAGGATATTAGAAACCTGTTCCTAATATTGCAACAAGCAATGACTGTATTAACCATGTTAGGATGCAGTGCCTTTCCTGGAAGACAGAAAACTGCTTAAAAACTTATTGAATGCCTGTGCAAGATATAATGATGTCTGGCCATAATAACGGCTTCTTTTGGTTGGGTCAAAGACCAAGGTGAGGAAGGGATCCCCTAGAATCGCTCTGCAAGGTGTAGTGATAAAGTCACTTTCTAAGAATCCCCTAGCTGTAGACGAGAGCATGGGGCACAGAGTTGCAAGTTCTGTAGCCATAGACCAGCTCTTAGAGGCACCCATAGCATCAGCAGTGATTCAACGGGTGTCACATCAGACCCTGCCACAGCCCAGGGGCAGGAAGACAGGAGGTGACTTAAAGCTGTGGAGTCACCGCATGGATTCATGGCTCTTAATCCTCTGCTATAACTTTCACCATTTGGGTTCAGGCTGTATTTACATTCCTGCCTCCTGTGTAGATGAGGTTTTATTGCCATCTCCCTTTTTTCCAAGGGTGGGAAGCACCTGCTCCAAGTCAATTGTTTGAAATGAGCACTGGTTCTGATGTGGATTTTCACACTCTTCTTGTGTACGAGACCTCAACCTCTGTTCACAGGTCCTTTCCTGCACTGAGAAAGAGCCCATACACAGTCTTGCACACAAACCATGGCCCAAACCTATATCTGCATTTTCAGTACATCTCTGTTTTAAATAGAATGAGCACCTAAGAGCTGAACAGCCCTCTGGAGTATCTATATTTCTATCTTTCTCCAACAACTACAAACTTAGCACCTTTGTTCAGTAGACTAGATCAGGACCTACATATTGACCTTTTTCATCCAGCCTTCTTTTTTCTGCAGAAGCTTATTCTCATCAATTGCTAAAAAGCTGGCACGCTTTCCTGCAGCTGGTGAAGAAGAGTACCTGCTTGCATGCCTGTGAAGCACAGAGCTGACTCCTTGGGGACGGCCCTTTTCTGACAGATGTAGTGTGCAGCTTCTGCAAACACTCAATTACATTTTCAAGACGAGAGATTAGAATTTCGAAGGTTGTCACAAGCAGACCTCTAACTGTTTAAATTTCAAGTATTTTCAGAAAATAATTTCTTTTTAGTTTTAAAGTATTTGTAAGAAATAAGAAAATGTGGGATGCTTCGAGTCCCTTGTGGGTGAAACTTAAATGACGGCGCAGGGTGAGATATGATGTTATCTGTGAGGTGGGTCTTTTACATGATAGAGGCTGGAAATTAAGGGAGGGGCACACACTTACAAAGCAAAACAAATAGTCTTTGTCAAAAACAAGTAGAGACAGCTTGTATTGCACAGGTCAAACATTACTCTAGCCAAATATTTCACAATCCCTAGTGCAACCTTTGACTGATAAGACTGTCACATAACAAACAGGACAGTTGGTAGCCTGTGAAAGGATGCTGCCTCCTGTCAAAAGAGTCCTTGATTCACCCAGTTTAAAAGCAGGAGCTTTTCCCCACAGTTGTTCAGGCATCCCTGCTTCCTGCTTCAGAGACTCCATCTCCTGGAAATAGCCTGCCAGGTCCCATCTGTTTTTTTGTGAAGCTGCCAGCCCCCTGAGAGAGGGTCCTCCATTCCCATCTCCTGTCTGATGCTGGAAAACCAAAGGGGAATAACCCCTGCAATCTGCCAGAAATTGGTTTTCTGAAAGCAAGGACTCTGCTTCAGGGAGCTGCAATCTACCATACTTAGAGGAAAATTATTTTTCTAAGTACGGTGCTTTCTTCTGCTGGCTGCTTCAGTCCTCCACCTTTGCCTGTGCTCCTTCTCCTCACAATGCGGCTTGTGGGAGTTTAAGCTTAAATGACTCATTAACACGCAAAATTCAGAACACAAAATTTCTTATTACAGCAGGTATTGCGAAGGGAAGGAAACGATGGCAAAGTAACTTTCAGAGACTCCTTGCTTTTGCAATAGTAGTAAAACTTTGCCTGAGCACTAAGCAGGCTTTGGCTAGTGTAATTAACAACTGTTATATTTGTCATTACCTCAAAAACAATTAGCAGGTGTCCTAGTTGATATGACAGATTCATTAATCATTGGAAGCTTTCCTTCAAATTGATTTATCGGTCAAATAATTGTGCCCTCACTATTGCTTTACAGAGGGCAATAATTTACACTGTGTATTATACACATGGACATCCTGTCCCCCAAAGGACTTAGTGTCTAAATAACACAAGACAAACATACACAGTAAATACACCATAGGGTAAAAACTGAGAAGAAGAAGGATTTGCCATGAGAACAAGCGAACAGAGAGTTTCAAAGAGGATTTTGGAACAGAGAAAAGTTGCTAATTGGGGAGGAGTTGTTAGAAAACAAAGTATAAGTCGCACGACTAGGAAAAAGGTCAGGGTGATGGTAGTCAGTGTCATTTACATAAATTCAAAAGTTTGAAAAGCTTTAAGGTAAAACAGAAGGCTTCAGGGTGATTCAGCAAACATCAAAAAAGAGGGTGCAAGAAAAACAGCACCATTTGGCAGGAAGAGCAAGGAAGACAAGAGAAAGGCTATAGAAATAAAGTTGTAAGTATAAACCAGTTTTAGAAGTGCAAAACTGGGCTCTTGGGAAATGATAAAAAGAGAAAGAGGTCATACAATTTAATGAGCTAGAGCATCCACAGTGAGCAGAGGAAGAAAGAAAAGTGACTTAGTGTGCTGCATGGAAAAGTTTCAGAGGTGAGAAGGAGTGGACTTTCAAGAAATTAAATGACACAGGATAAATGGGTTTTCTTGAGGTTTTTCTCGTTTTGGTTCCCTTCCCTTTCCCTCCCCTCCCCCCCCCCCCCCCCGAAAATTAAGCAATTTTGTACTTTCTTAAAGGATGGCCCATCCTCAAACAAAAACTCTCTTTCATGTGTCATCATTCAAACCAGAGCACAATATCACCCAGTTAATTCATTATGGGAACTGAGTTACCTTATGGCTTCTTTGAAACATTGTTCATTGGCTGTCTCAGAGATAGGGTTTTGGTGTTGATGAACCACTGAGTTATTCTGATGTCTATATAATGTCTATATAACTATGTCTTTGCTGAATTTCTATAACTTAGTATCCAGACAGCACAGGCTGGGTCTAAAGCTGAATACAGCCAAATGAGTGACACAAGCCATAAATCTTGACAATTTCTTTACATGTCATATTTATGTTCTACAGCACATCATCTGAAGATCTTTTCTATATAGACTGCAGTGAGTTCTGCTTCACTCATTTCCAAGAAATACTGTGACTGTAAGGCAGTCAGCCAAGTTAAGGTTTATGAAATCATTATATACATACACATGCACACATACCTGTGTATGTATGTTGTATATATGTATATTCTTGCTTCCTTCTAAATTTGCTCTTCTCTGCCTTGTGTCTCTACCCTGCTACCACAGAGGATCATTTTGTAGGGATATTGAATATTAGATCATAAGAAGGAATAGATGTCAGCATCAAGAATCTTAGCTGACCTCAAACCACTTCCAAGCAGAGCTAAAGGTTCTGTCATGTCCTCTTTCTTTCTAAGGAGTAGAGATGCAAGTGAAACTTACCACTAAATTTTAGAGCAAAAGTACCGAAGGACTGGTCTAAAATTATGTCAGCTTCTGTCGGAAATTCCTAATGCTTAACATCTATTTGTACATTAAATCTTGAGTACTCTTGCACTATTGAAACTCTCTAATGTCTCCATGGAAACTTGATAGTTCCCAGAGGTGGAGGAAAGATATTACTATTGCTGGCAATATTTTTACTCAAGTTCTCTGGGCAGGAGAGGTATTTTTTTGCCTATCCTGAATGTCAATGTCTTTTGAAAGTCTCTGTTACATCAAAACGATGCAAAATTTTGTCAAAAAGAATACTCCCAAGATGGGCAATGTTTCTAAAAAGCAAAACAAACTCTGAAACATTAGGATAATTAGTACACAGTTATTCAAAGGTATCAACAAGCAGACACTATTTGTATGGAAAAGCAATTACTACAGGAAAAATGTGAGTCTGTAAATGTAGCACATATTGCTTTCCTATGCTTTTTATGTAATCGGTATCATTATGCTACCTAATGGCACCAATTATTTAAAAATTAAGCGCACAATACTGCATACTTCATATTTATTATATTCAGATGGAGTTGTTATCTGCAGCACTTCACGGCCAGACATCCTTTAATAAATTCTACATGTGCCTTCAGTATTTTCTCTAGGGTTGTATTTTTTTAATGCTTACTCTTTTAGTGGGGAATCTCAGACATAAAAAATTAAAAAGGTCAATTTTCTGATGAAACACATGAGCCTGGATATTCTAAATGGTACCCTAGACTGCAGAAGCTAATTGGTTTTCGACGGAAGAACTCTCTTAAGTGCTCATGCTGGAAACAGGTTCATGTGAAAAGCAGGATGCATCTCCACTCTGCTTCCAAGCCTGCTGGGATTTGTTGAGATGAGTGACGCTGTAAAAAATAGAAGTCACCTGGAGCTTGTTAATATTATAATCAAGTGAAAGCACAATTACTACTGTCTTAATCCATCTGTCTGTATGCATCCGCTCTGCTTCCAATCACCTGTTTTAGTCACAGGTGTATTATTGTGGAGATGGCGTTGAAAAAATTCAGCCCCATGCATGTTCCAAATTGCTGTATGCTCTTCCATGGCAGTCAGTCTGTCTGTCACCATAGCTTCAGTGCAGTCGTTTGTCAGGAACGAGAGCAAACAAAGGCCCCATATTGCATGAAGTATAGCCAAAGTGCCTTTGTGTGTGGAGGCTGGCTGAACGATGCCCAAGTTTATGTTAACATGTTGCAATTTTGACAAGTGCCATTTATGTTAAATGAGGGTAAAAAAAATCAAACAAACGTACTGTATTCTGGTAACTCGTGTAAAGCTCAGTAATGTTCAATAGATGCTATGTCACGTATCTGGAACGCTAAGGTAGCTTTGGTAAACAAACATAAATTTATAGTATACGGTGGCAGTTCTACAAAGACAATCTGGCAGTATGTGATACATTTAGTTTCTGATTTCACCCTGAATGATATTTGATACTCTAAGTTATCAAATCCAGAGACAATAATTATACATGATAAAATCATATTACAACAACAACAGCATCAACAATCAAGCAATAACAACTCCAACAAACAACACAAGTAGTAACTTTTAATTTAGAATAAGAAAATGCTAACTGAACTAAGGTAATGTTTTCAAATTTCAGTAGGCAAGCCACAGAGAGGAATGCTGAATGGTTTAACAATTCAGACATTTACCATTTCCAGCTGATAGGTCTTTTTCATGTGAAACTTAAGACTCTCAGACAGTCTTTGAAAAAAGTTTGAATATTAATTTCACCATTTGAGTCTTTGACTTGTTAACTGTTGTATATAGAAAAATACTAGATTCTAGGATTCTTATAAAAAAATTCTTCATATGTGTCGTGGTTTAACCTGGCAGG
>NW_009185792.1:6683-8019 GCF_000690835.1 Fulmarus glacialis | reverse complement strand
CCCCCAGGGCCCAACACCCAGCACCCGCATAGCCCAGCAACCAACACACACACCGCCCCACACCACCACCTGGACACGCCCAGCAACAAGCATACCTAGGGCCAAACAACCAACACCCTGACATACTCAGCACCTGGACATGCCTAGCAGGCGGCACCACTGGCGCCCACCACCTGGCACCCCCAGGCCCAGCACCCAGCACCCACACCACCCAACACCAAGCACCCGGACATGCCAAGAATCCACCATCCCCAGAGCCCAGCACCCAGCACCCCCACTGCCCACCACCTCCAGTGCCCAGTACCCAGCACCTGATGTACCCAGCACCCGATATGCCCAGCACCCAGACATGTCTGACAGGAAGCTTCCCTGGTGCCCACTACCAAGCACCCCAAACGCCCAGCACCCAGTACCTGGACATCCCTAGGGCCCAGAAGACAGCACCCAAACTGCCCAGCACCCAAACTGCCCAGTACCCAGGGCCCAGAACCCAGCACACACAGCGCCCATCACGCAGCACCCCCGGTGCCCAGCACCCATCACCCGGACATGCCCACCACCCAGCACCCCCACTGCCCACCACTGCCACTGCCCAGCATCCAGCACCCGGACATGCCCAGCACCCAGACATGCCCAGCAGGTGCCCACCACCCAGCACCCCAAGCGCCCATCACCCAGTACCCAGACATACCCAGGGCCCATCACACAGCACACGCAGCGCCCACCACCCAGCAACCCCAGCGACCAGCAACCAACACCTGGAAACGCCCTGCACCTGGCATCCTCAGGAACCACCACTGCCACTGCCCAGTACCCAGCACCAGGACACGCCGAGCACCCAGACATGCCCAGGAGGCAGTTTCCATGCTGCCCACCACACAGCACCCCAAGCACCAAGCATCCAGGGCCCAGGGCCCACCACACAGCACCACACTCCCCAACACCCAGCACTCAAACATACACAGCACAACCAGGGCCCAGCACACAGCACACGCACATGCCAAGAATCCAGCACCCCCAGAGCACAGCACTCAGCAACCCCAGTGCACGCATCCAACAGCGGATATGCCCAGCACCCAGCACCAGATATGCCCAACACACAGCACCCAGCCCCTCCAGCTGCCAGCATCCATCACCGAGACATAGCCTGCACTCACTTATGCATAGTACCCAGCAACACCAGGGCCCAGCACCCCCAGTCCTTAGCACCAGCACACCCACCACCCAACACCCACCACCTGAACATGCCCAGAACACAGCACTCCCAACACCCCACACTGCCAGTGCCCAGTACCCAGCACCTACATATGCCAAGCACCCAAACATGACCAGTGCC
>NW_009185792.1:5931-6426 GCF_000690835.1 Fulmarus glacialis | reverse complement strand
CCGGACATGCACAGCACCCAGCACCCCCAAGACCCAGCACTCAGAATGCACCCATCATAGCCTCCGCCCAGCACCAAGAAACCTCACTGCCCAGCACCAAGCAGCCCCAAGGCCCAACACCCTGCAGCCCAGCACTAACTCCCGGACATGCGTACAGCCCAGCACACCCACCACCAACACACAGCACTTGGACATGCCCACCGCCCACCACCTCCAGTGCCCAGCACCCAGCACTGCAGCACCCAGCATCCCCAGCGCCCAGCACCCTCACTGCCCACCACCCAGAACCCCAAGTGCCAATCACACAGCTTTCGGACATGCCCAGCACCCAGCCACGCCCAGCAGCAGGACATGTCTAGAACCCACTACAATCAGGGCCTAGCACCCAGCACCCCTACTGCCCATCACCGGGATATGACAACAAGCCAGCACCCCCAGTGCCCAGCATCCAGCACGCCCACCACTCAGGAGTAGGACATGCCCAAACCCCAGCAC
>NW_009185792.1:3490-5873 GCF_000690835.1 Fulmarus glacialis | reverse complement strand
CAGTTAGATATTTGCTGTCAAGGGAAGGTGAGAGCCACCGACAGCTTTCAGTCCTGGCTACTTCTGCATAGGAGCAGAATGTACTGTTAATGCGACTTGAAACTGGGCTGAGTGAGTGTGAGAGCTACAGGGTAGAGGAAGCACAGAGGCCCTGTGTTTGTAGGGCTGTGAAGGGATTACCACGGGAAGGTGAGAGCTGCCATCATCTTTCAATCCTGGCTAATTGTGTGTGGGAGCTCAAGGGGCTGCCAAGAAGTCCTGGAAGAAGAAGCCTTATCAAAGGCTGATGCTGGCCCTCACCTTCCCTTCGCAGCCCCTTCTCAGCTCTGCCAACACCGGCCCCCTCCCTTTATTCTCCCACCTAAACATCAACTTAAGCCTTACCATCATCCGAGCCCAGCTCTGAAACAGCCCGTGGTAATCCCTTCACAGCCCTACAAACACAGGGGCTCTGTGCTTCCTCTATGCCATAGCTTTCACACTCACTCAGCCCAGTTTCAAGCCACACAAACAGTAGGTCGAGCTCCCACGCAGAAGTAGCCACGACTGAAAGCTGTCGGTGGCTCTCACTTTCCTTTGACAGCCCCTTCTCAGCTGCCCAGCACTCAGCCACCTCCAGCACCCAAAATGCGCGACATTCAGCACACCTAGCACCCCTTGCTACCCACTGGTGGTGCTTGGTGCTTGGCATGTCACGGTGCTCCGCTGTGGGGGTACTGTGTGCTAGGCCCTGATTGTAGTGGGTTCTGGACATGTCCGGGTGCTGGGTGTTGGGCATACCTGGGTGCTAGACATGTCCCTGTGCTGGGCACTGGGAGGTCTTGGTGCTGGGAATGTCCGGGTGACAGTCATGTCTGGGTGGCGGATGCTGGCTACTGGCAGTGCTGGGCACTGGCGGCGTTGGGTGCTGGGCATTGGGGTTACTGGGTGCTAGGTACAGGGGTGCACGGGGCTGGGCATCTCTGGGTGCTGGGCATGTCCAAATGATGGGTCCTGGTCATGTCCAAGTGATGGATCCTGGGCACTGGGACTGCTGGGTGCTGGGTGCTGAACACTCCATGTGCTGGGTGCTGGGCCCTGGGGCTGCTGGGGAATATGCATATCAGGGTGCTGGCTATGGCTGGATGCTGAGTGATTGGCACTGGGTTCTGGGTGGTGGGGATGTTGGCTGGTGGGCATGTCCATGTGCTGGTCATGCCAGTGTGCTGGATGCTGGGCGTTGGGGGTACTGGGTGCCAGGGGGTGCTAAGCATGTTTGCATGCTGGGCATGTCTGTGTGCTGGTTACTGTGCACTGGCGGTGGTTGGCGCTGGGAGTGCTGGTGCTGGGCATGTCCGGATGCTGGGTGTTGGGTGGTGGGGGTGCTGGGCATGTCTGGGTGATGGGCACTGGGTTTGCTTGCTGGTGGGTATGTCTGGATGCTGGATGGTGGGGGTTCTGTGTGCCGGGCCCTGCAGGTAGTGGGTGCTGGGCATGTCAGGGTGCTGGGTATGTCCAGATGCTGCGTGCTGGGCATATCTGGGTGCTCAACATGTCTGTGTGCTGGGTTCTGGGCACTGGGTGTACTGGTTGCTGGGCACTGGATGTTGGGTACGTCTGAGTGCGCTGGGTGGTGGTCCCTGGGGGTGCTGGGCAAGTCCGGTTGGGTTTGTGCGCTGGGGTGCTAGGTGCTGGGCTCTGGTGGTGCTGGATGGTTGGCCAAGTCCCGGTGCTGGGCCTGGTTGTGCTGGGTATTTGTGGGTGCTGGGTGTTGGGCAGTGTGGGTGCTGTGTGGTCTGCGCTGGGCATGTCCGGGTCTGGGTGCTGGGCATATCCGAGTGCTGGTCACTGGCAGTGGTGTGCGGTGGGGGTGTTGGGCATGTCCAGGTGCTGGGCAATGGCCGTGCTTGGGTGCTGGGCCCTGGGGGTGTTGGGTACTGAGCGGACATGGGTGCTGGGCATGTTCGGGTTCTGGGTACTGGGCACTGGCACTGAGGGATGCTGGGCATGTTCGGGTGCTGGGTGTGGGGCTGTGGGATTGCTTGGTACCTGTCATGTCTGGGTTTGGGGTGCTGGGCCCAAGGGGTACTGGGTGTCAGGCACTAGGGATGCTGGGCTCCGCGGGTGCTGGGCACTGGGCATGTCCAGTGTGGGGGTGCTGGGTTCTGTGCACTGGGGTAGCTGTATGCTGGGCATGGCCATGTACTGGGCATGGTTGGGTACTGGGTGCTGGGCCCTGAGCTTGCTGGGTGCTGGGCACTGTGGTTGCTTGGTGCTGGGCACTGGGGCTGTGGGTTTCTGGGTGCTGGGGGTGCTGGATTCTGTTCATTGGTCTTGCTGGGTGCTGGGCCCTGAGGTTGTTGGGTGCTGGCCGGTGCGGGTGCTGGGGGCTAGGTGCTGGCGG
>NW_009185792.1:3006-3432 GCF_000690835.1 Fulmarus glacialis | reverse complement strand
GGGTGCGGGGGCTGCCAGGGTCTTCGGATAGTGGGTGCTGGACGCTGGGGGTGCTGGGTGCTGGGCATGTCCAGGTGCTCGGCATGTCCTGGTGCTGGGCGCTGGCCATTAGTTGTGTTGGTCACTGTGGGTGCTGCTGCTGGGCATGTCCCGGTGCAGGGCATGTCCACGTGCTGGGTGCTGGGCGCTGTGGATGCTGGGCAGGTCCTTGCAGTGGGCATGCCTGGGTGCTGGGTTCCGGCTGTGCTGGGTGCTTGGCATGTCCGGCTGCTGGTTGCTTGGCCCTGGGGGTGCTTTGTATTGGGCACAGGAGGTACTGAGTGCTGGGCATGTCCAGGTGCTGGGCACTGAGGATGTTGGGTGATGGGTGCTGGGGATGCTGGGTATGTCCAGGTGCTGGGGGCTGGCCATTGGAGGGGGCGGGTT
>NW_009185792.1:507-2207 GCF_000690835.1 Fulmarus glacialis | reverse complement strand
TAGTGTGGGGTGGGCTGCTGGGGATGTCCCGGTGCAGGGCATGTCGACGTGCTGGGTGCTGGGCGCTGTGGATGCTGGGCAGGTCCTTGCAGTGGGCATGCCTGGGTGCTGGGTTCCGGCTGTGCTGGGTGCTTGGCATGTCCGGCTGCTGGTTGCTTGGCCCTGGGGGTGCTTTGTATTGGGCACAGGAGGTACTGAGTGCTGGGCATGTCCAGGTGCTGGGCACTGAGGATGTTGGGTGATGGGTGCTGGGGATGCTGGGTATGTCCAGGTGCTGGGTGCTGGCCATTGGAGGTGCTGGATGCTGGGGGTACTCGGTGCTGGGCAAGTCCTGTACTTGGTGCTGGGCACTAGGAGTACTGGCTGCTGGCCGGTGGGGGTACTGGGTGCTGGGCAGTCAGGGTGCTGAGTACAGGCGGTGCTGGGTGCTGCACCTGTCCAGGTGCTGGGCACAGGGCATGTCCACGTGCTGGGTGCTGGGGGTGCTGGACAGGTCCTTGCGGTGGGTACCCGCGTGCTGGGTACCGGTTGTGCTGCGTGCTAGGCATGTCCGGGTGCTGGGTGCTGGGGTTGCTGGGTGCTGGGCAGTGGGGATGCTGGGTTCTGCACAGTGAGGGTGCTGGTTGCTGGGCATGTCCAGGTGTTGGGTACTGGTTGTGCTGGGTGCTAGAAATGTCCAGGTACTGGGTTTTGGCCATGGGCTTTGCTGGTGCTGGGCGCTGGGAGTGATTGGTGCTGTACATGTACAAGTGCTGGGTACTGGGTGGTGGGTGCTGGGGGTGCTGGGCACTGGGGGTACTTGGTGCTGGGCATGTGCGGGTGTTGGGCATTTCCTGGTGCTAGGCATGTCCGGATGCTGGATTCTGGGCAGTGGGTGTGCTGGGCATGTCCGGGTACTGGATGCTGGGTGCTCGGGTTGCTGGGTGCTGGGTATGTCTGCGTGCTGTGTGCTGGCCTTTGGGGGTGCTGGGTGATGGGCATGTCCAGTTGCTGGTTATATCCAGGTGCTGGGTGCTAGGCACTGGGGTTACTGGGTGCTGGGCATGTCCAGGTGCTTGGCTGTCCGGGTTGTGGCTGGGTCAGAGTTAACTTTCTTCCCAGTAGCTGGGGCAGGGGGTACTGTGTTCTGTGTTTGGTATGACAGGAGCATTGATGGCAATTGATGCTTTGGTTGTTGCTGTTTAGTGCCTGCACCGGGGATTTCCTATTGATGCTTTAGCTGTTGCTGTGTGGTGCTTGCACTGGGGGGAGCACAGCCAGGGTGGTGGACCCATCTGGCCAATGGGGTATTCTATACCATGTGACATCATGCTCTGTATAAAAACTGGGGGGGGGCCCTCTGTCTCCTGTTTGTGACACGCGGTCAGCAGTTGAATTGTGCATCTCCTGCTTTGTATATTCTGTTATTGTTGTTATCATTGTTATTATTACTGTTCTACTTTGTTTTATTTCCATTATTAAACTTTTTTTGTCTCAACCCTTGAGTTTTCCTACTTGCACCCTCCAGATTCTCTCCCCCATCCTACCGCGGGGGGATGGGGGCGGTGAGCAAGCGGCTGCGTGGTGTTTAGTTGCTGGCTGAGGTTAAGCCACGACATGAAGATACACAAAACATCTGCAGATAAATTTGTAAATCTGGTTTCTGGAGTTTATTCCTTTTTATTTCATGGTCCATCAATGGCTATGTTTAAAAGCACTGT
>NW_009185792.1:0-348 GCF_000690835.1 Fulmarus glacialis | reverse complement strand
CTTAAAGCCGTTACTGTATTCCTGGTACTATCTCATGGAGACCATTAGCAATTACACCTCTTCCTCTGAGAGGCACCTTCACTACCTTCCTCTATGATGTCGTCTCCTTTGTTAAAATAACTTGTCAGTACCTTGAACAACCATGGGTAGTTCAGATACAGCTATCGGTATTTCTTAGGAATACTGTTTCAGTTTTGTCTAAGGTTAATAAGCAATTTAAGAATGTCATCCAGAGATCTGCCCCAAGGTTGGATAGTTATGAGTGGCAGGGTGAGTGGGATAATATGGGCAAATGCCTGGGACAGTGGGCACAACCAGGGTTTTGGAACTTCACCCCTGAACAAGCGC
>NW_009185791.1:0-16818 GCF_000690835.1 Fulmarus glacialis | reverse complement strand
CCCATCGTCCAGATCATTGATAAAGATATAAAACAGAACAGCTCCCCAATACTGAGCCCTGGGGAACACCACTTATGACTGGATGCCAACTGGATTTAATTCCATTCACCACAACTCTTTGTGCCCAGCCATCCAGCCAGTTTTTTACCCAGCGAAGAGTACGCCCATCCAAGCCATCCTTGGTTCAGCTCACTGTGCAAAAAAATGGCCTGTGCTGTCTCTAGAGAAGACCTGGATTTACAGTATTTTAACTCCAGCCACTGGATAACACTGGGCATGAAATTCGTATCAACCAAGATGTAGCAGTAACAAACAGGGTGTCATATAACTGTGTTTTTTCTGCCTGGCTTTCACAGAGCTGTCTGGTGTTTTTTTTTTTTTTCTTTTTTTCCTATACAAATATATAGGTGCAGGTATCTAGGAGCAATTTGAATTCCTCAAGTTCCTGAGCACTGTCAGGTGCTTAAACATTTGAATGACCTCCAGTGGAGAAGTGATTAAATTCCCCAAAGGAAAATGTACCTTATTATGCCAGGTAAAGAGACAATATGACTGGAAAGTTGACACCAAATTCTAGGCTCCTTGGTTGCCATGATACCTGACTGATAATGTTGTCATTTTCCCTGTTTAAATCTAAGGCTTGCTGCTCACCTTCATCAGCACTGGTATAATTTTCGTTTTCTTCATTTCACTTATCACAGCATTTATCACATCTTTCATTGCACATGGTTGTAGACCTTGAAAATCCTGCTGCACCCAGAGGATCTAAATGTGTTTTGAACAGCAACTGTATTTCAATTGAACTGAAATACAGGCGGAAATTATAGGCACCAGGAATACTGAACACTAGCATTTTGCATGTGTATGGGCATCCGCATTCAATCAAAGAATGATCATTGATTACCATAATCTTACTGCCCACCCTGCAACAACCAGGGCTGTAACATGGTCTCTGTTTCAAAGAAAGTGAAACTAAACCACAGGAACTGATTTACGGCGTATGAAAAGTCTGAATCAATGCTGTGACTGAAATCTAAATTGCTAGGTTTAAGTCCATAGTTATATTTTTTAAAAAATTAAACATTTCAAAGAAAATTAAATAATATTGAGAAACTGAGGCCACTAGTATGCAGTTTATAATGTCTTAATATAAAAATTGATGATGTTCAAGTGAAATATTTCCATAAAGACCATTATCAAAAGACAACATGGGAAAAAAGAAGGGAGGAAATGAGTGGGGGTTTTTTCAAATGTGTGTAATTCCCTGCTGTATTGGCAAGACAGAGATGCAAGAAGAATGTTTCATGTCAGAGCTGAAAGAGGGAAGATGCTTGCACGGAGCAATGGGATGGTTAGGGGAGGCCACAATAACTGAGTCACTGGGCAATTTAGAGACTGGGAGACCGTCCATTGGTTAGAAGCAAGAAACAGTATCTGCAGTCCTTCCTGCAATGGGCATAGGTAGATTATCTCAGGCAGTAGCTGCCATTGTGAGCCTTTGATGGCAGAGAAAAGACAGCAGTGGACAGAGCTGCATGTAGAATCAAACCTTCTACAACACCTTCCTGTGGGAGCCCCTAGACTTGTCTCCAGTAGTCCCCAAAACTGTGATTAACAAGTGTCAATGCTCATTTTGCTGTCATGGCTGCTCAGTAATAGGAGGGTTAAATGATTTATGCAGGATGGGACGGAGTATTTTAGCTCACCTCTGATGTCTTTTATGCACGTGATTGCAGCTCTAAGAGCTTCTGCTCTGGCATTCTTGGCCCCTGAATCCCTCCTGCCCTACCCTCACTTCATCTGAGACTTCACCCTTCACTAAAGCCCAAAGTCAGGAGGACACCAAGACCCCTGGAGAGGAGATCTGTAAGCAAGCCAATCATATCAGTTAACTTCAAGCACAGAATCAATGAGGAGCTCTCAGGAGCTCCTCCCAGACACTCACTCCTTCAACTGCTCCTTCCCTCCATGTAGGCAGGGCAGGCAGCAACTGAGCTGCAACAAAATGAAATGGTACATGAGCTCCCTGTCTATGCATCAGCAGAATGGTCATGCTGGACAATGAGGTCTCCTTCCTGGAGACCAATGAGCTGAGCCACAGGTAAGATTCATTTCCTACACAGGTGAGAATGAAGGAATATGAGCTGGAGCCAAAAATACCCTGTATTCCACATTTCAGAGCTCTTCTGAATCAGATACACTAGCCTCCCTGCTCATTTCCCTCTTTCTCTTTTTTCTTACCCAATTAGCACCTCATTAACCATCTACCTACAGCACCTCTAGTGTCAGCCACATTTAGCTCCTCATTACATGACACACAGCTTGGTAATCATGACTGCAGGGGGATCTGCAGATGTTCTGCAGAAAAATCCAGCTCCTCCAGCCATGACCCTGAGCTCTCCTGGAGATAATATCTTTGTTATGATTTTGTACATATGCAAACAGCCACAGGCAACATAATCCATTTTCGGGTTGTATTTCCTTGATGACAAAAGTGCAGCCACCTCTGCTGCAGGAGGAAGGAGCATATGACTGGGGATACTGGAATCTTTCCATTTCTCAGTACTCATGTTTCCCAATTCATCATTTTTCTACCTCATCTACTTGGACTGGTGCTAGCAGCACAGATTTATGGTCCTTTTCTTAGTTTCTGCCAGAGCATCTAAGTGCTATCTTTTAGGAGCACAAAATTGAGCAGTTCTGCAGGTTGAAGACAGTGGTTATATGGACCACATTCCACCATTGTACAGGAGCTCAGGGGAGAAAACAGGACAAGTTCTGGAGAATTTCTTGGCCTGAAGTGGGTCAAAAGTGTTCTCCATTTTATTTTTTTAAAGGAACAAAATGCAGGGTGTAGTCCTGAAATAAACATCCTCTCTTTGCCAGCTGTTTGCTGGGAGATCTTCCACAGTCATTGGTCATCCATTCCAGCAATCATACAGTAGAAAAAGAAGATGCAAACGCCTAAAACCCACAGATAAGCAACAGCTGTCAACATTTCTCACCTTATGTCAGAATGTGCTCATTTATCACCACACATGTGAATCACATATATATCAATCTGAAAATGAAGCCTGCTTCATGGTCAGGAGATCAGCAGAGAGACGCCTCAGTTTCCCAGGAAGACCCCAGTCTATGTACATGTAGTGTTGGCACTCGCTATGAACTGCTTCTCAGTGAGGGGTTTCCGGGGGAACATCAGGCATAAAGCTATTGCTCTGTGACACGTACACCAAAATAGACAGTAAAACACAGTGTGATACAAAGATGGCTCTTTGCTCATTTCCAGACTGAATTCTAAGACTTCGCCTCCTGCATACACAATAAGAAACCATCACACCTTCAGAGTCCAAATCTGCCGCCGAGTTACTGAACTCTGGACCTCTAGAGATTTGTCTCATGCAAGCTTGGCCATGTCCAGGCGGGAATATAAGATCTGTCTTTTTCTATTGCTGCTGTTTGTATGTAGCACCTGTTTTCTGAGGTGATATATCGAGGGGGAAAAGGAATAAAAACTGAAAAAAAGAGAAAATAATAGATATATGGGGAACAAAGGAAAAAGAGCATAATAGTTAATAGATGATTATTTAATCAACAGAAAACTGACTATATGTTACAGTCACAGAGTTGTTGCATTACACAATTGGTTCTTGGGGTTCTTAGAATCACAATAAATCAAAATATGATACCATAGCCACCTGAAAAAACATCATTGGGATAAATACTGGTGTAAACATACGTGAAATAGCCAATTTACGCTAAAGCTAATCTGCTTTACAATACTCAGAATCACAGGGGTAAGGAAAATCCTTGAGAATGCAAAATAGGGATTACACGTCGATAGCAAACATTTCTGTCCTGCCCCCACACACAGGGCAGCTAACCTGAGAGTCAATTGCCACAACTCCAGCAACTCATGAATAATGTATTATGGTATGAAATATTCAGGAGAATATGGGTTAATAATGCCAGTACAAACCAGGAGAGACAACCCCACATTCATCATTTGCTAATGTTCAGCCTTGAGCCAGATCAGAGTGGGAGACACAAGATAAATGACAAAGAACCAAACAGGTTCGTAGTTAAAAACATGATAACTTACCACAGTCTTCCACCGGTGCTGAGCCGGAAAGGAGGGAAGATGATTTATTGACATTATCTTGGTTTATTTTTGTTTAAAAGCTTGGCAATGGAGAGTGAAGTGATACTGAAAAAGACTGTGCAGGGTCCTGGTAGGAGACTTGATATATCCTTCTAAAACAGAGTTAGCAAACGTCTCTGTGCAGTGCTTCAAGCAAAACGGTGAGCAAGGAGGGAAATGATCCTTAACTGAACAGTCTTTTACCAATGTTCTCGCCTCTATGGGGTGTGTACAAGTGGAGGGAAGAGAAAACCAGTGAAATGGGTTAGTGTGAGGGGACTCACAAACCTTTCTTCAGTGTACCAAGCTGGAGATGCTGTGTCATGGCATCCATGACTTTTGTGGTCCCTGTCAACTGTTGTGGTGAAATCTGTGTCCCCCAGCATCCAGACGGAGATCATATTTGACAGGCTATTGAAGGAAATCTAAAGGTAAGTGAAGAGAGCTTGGCATCACTTAGACCTGCTCACTGGCAGAAAGTTTTACAGTTCATTTTTGCTTCCCTGAGAGTGAACTCTTGGTTTTCTTTAAAATAGTCCATATAAACTTTTAGACTCCAGGCTTACCTTAGAACAACCTCAGAAAAATGACACAGGCCCTAGGGAGTCTCTTGTAAAAGGGGGTGAATAACAAACATTCATGAGTGAAAATGCTGAGAAATGGCTAAGTAAAAGGCCTTAGCCTTGGTCACACAGGCAGAGTATGAGGAGACAGTCTGAGGTGGAAAAACCTCCTTGGACTCAGTGCTTTCTTGGTAAGCCATCTCCCAGTGCCTGGTACTGGGGGCAAGCACAGGTTAGGAAGGCAAGCCAGAATCAGGAGACAATTTAGTGGGGAAGAAGATGTAAATGCATTTTTTAAGTCCCAAGATGACTTGATCTGGAGTAACACAAAAACCCATTTTCTGAAGTTGAAGCTTTTCGGGTATTTTATTGTTATTATTTTTTAGAAAAGAAAAAAATATCTGAGTTAAACCCCCTCAATTTATCTTGTTCTATTCAAATACAGCAAAAGGTTTATGTAAATTCGTTATTTTCTCTAGAAGTGTCATCTGGCTTTGCTTTTTATTAAATATTAATACATTTGTCTAGGGAAAATATTAAATTCCTTCCTTGGCAAATCCTCCGGAAGTAGAAAGTTAAACTGGAGGAATTAGAGCTAGTACTGTCTTCTGAGGAATCTCATCAGAGCAGATCCTTTTCCTGGGCTAACTTTCATTACATAAAAGCTTCTCCGTACTTTCCACAACCACAGTAGGAAACAGGCAAAGCAATAAAGTGAGTACAGACACTGACCATGGAATCAGCACTTACAGCTAATCCTCCCTCTGCACTGAGAGGTGGGGAGGAAGGGAGGTCAAGATGCAGTTTTGTGGTCACTTGGTCTGTTGTTTTAATTTGAGTGATAACCTGGAACTTTCTGCTTTGGAAAATGTGGAAATATCAAATTACTCCCACTCCTTCTTTCCTTCCCTCTCCATGACTAAATAGAAAAGGGCCATGGCTCCGTGGACTCTCTTCCTCCACTGTCCCTTGATATCCCTTGGCACCACACATACTTGCCAGACGCTTGGAGGGGTAGATCCCTCCCCACGTATTGGCCACGTGGACCTTCAGGTTTTGCCCAGCCACCCTCGATAGCATTGGGGTTGGACAACTCCATCCATGCATAGGGACACTCAACATGCCAGGGCTTCCTCTTCCCTTCCCCAAGCCAAGCTCCACCTTGCTCCTGGTGGGCACTCCAATACTTCACCAGGCTGCGTTTCTCAATGCCGCGCTCCCCCTCACATATCATCCTCTGTGCTGTCCTGCTCCTCCCTGGCCAAAGAAATTCAGTGGTCATATTGAGCTCTCTTGTCACAATCCAGGGCCAGGGCATTTGTGGAAAGTCTTTGTTCTGTGTCACTTGCAGTTGGTAACTATATTGAGAAGAAAATCAGGATTTCTTCAAACTGGCATTCAAATTTTATTTATTTTTTAAGTTCAAAACTGTGCGTTTTCAGAGTCTGCATCCAAGATTTGCTAATATCCATTTGCAAATCAAAAAAAAACCTTTCATAACAAGTTGTAGATGAAGGCAATTTTCATTCCTTCAGTGACTCTTCAAGAATAAACAAACCATTTCCCAGCCATTTTGAGCCTCCAGCCCAGATCCCCCAGACCACAATCATACAGCTATTTGATTCTCTGTAAGGACTTTCCTGTGTAACCCACAGAAACCCAGCCATCCCCATCCTATTTAGTTTCATGGCTCCACACTCTCAGTGTTCCTTCAACTTAATCACTTTGCAGGCTTCTCCTATTTCAGCTCTTGTTTCTTTGCATGACTGGTTCTCTTTCCACTTTTGGCTAAGCTGTCTCACTTTCTTTCCCTCCACACACGTGCCTCTTTCCACAGCCAACTGGCCAATTTCTGGACCAACAATTAGTTCTGTGAGGTTTCCACGTGGATGATCTCCCTGCTTTGTCTGTCACATATCACTACAACAGTGTTTGTATTGCCAAAATAATCTCCACATCTCAAGCCTGACCTTTCTCTTTGTTCTGATGAGAAGGGCAGAAAAAAATTAAAGGGCAATAAAAGACATATCTTCTTGTGCCTTTCTTGCGCACTGGGTGACTTCTTTTCTATTCTCAAATCCTTTCTGCATTAGAAATTCTGTATTGTTGTGATCTACAATAAAAGATCCATTTTCAGCACCTGTGATGTGACTCTATTTCAGTCTCTCTTCCTCTTCAGCTCACACATTTTGTCGCCTTTCTTCTTGCCATTTTTGCAACAAAAGGAACTCTCTGTGTTATATCAAAGCACGATCTTCCTAGGGAACCATTCAATTGACTTCTTTAAAGCCTCATGTTGTGAGTGCTGCATGTAGAGGTTCTTCGAAATGTACTGACACTGATATTTTAAAAGAGTTCCCTCTCCCCTTCTCTCCCACTGGCTCTGGTCAGGGAATCTGGACAGTGGAAGGACTTGGATATTTTCCCTCTTCTCTTTGTAAACAGTTACTAGGCAATAGGGCTCAGGTGTGCAAACCTGCAGTAGACACTAACAGAAATGAGACACAAGTCTGGATCCAAATACCAGCAATATCTGGAGAAGACTGGATCAAAACCCAACCGCAGCGAGAATTTTCTCTTGCTTTGACTGTCAGGAAACACGTGTTGGCCCTGTTCACCAGCCAAGCACTAAAGTACCAGTCTTTGTTCCATTTTTCTTCTCTAATGCAGTAAAAGTACTCTCTCATTTGGTTCTCTGACACTGGAGTAGAAATCAGACAGTTCACAAGGACTAGAAGAAACAGGACTTTGGGCTAAACTCAAATTGCCATTTTTATAAGTCTTGCTGTAACTGTAATGATTCCCTTCCACTGGCACTTATTCAGCAGTGTGAATATGCTCTGTCTGTTGAAGGTCTTATTTTTATAAGTGGATTCTTTTGGATGGGTGGATGAGTGCAATCTCCTGAGCTCTGGCTGACAAGCCAACAGTCATGGCCTTTGCCCATACAGAAGACCCTGAGGCAGACGAGGTAAGCCCTCCTTCTCCTTCTGAGGTTACCACTGTATGGGGTCACTTTTGGCTGTAGGCAGCAAATAGCAAAATAAGACTCCCTCTTACTCTAAAGAGAGAGAAGATGACATATCCAGGAATGCGAGTGTTTGTATGTATGTTTTAATATCAAAAGAAATTAAACTAATGATGCGAAATGAGTATGAAAATTTGCAACAGAACAATTTGATTGTTCTGGGAAAACACATCTCCCATTTTTAATCATGGTAATTAATTTCAAAGATTAAGAGGATTCATAGATGAAAATAAAGCATTAAGATTAGAAGAAGGATATGCATTTTACTGGGCATTTGGGTATTCATAGGATTTTTTCATATTAATTTTAAAAGCGTAGATGATGAAGATATAAAAATAATACTTAATATTTATATACTGTAGTGCTTTTCATCTTCAAAGCATTTTGAAAACTTTACCTTGGTTGCAAAAGACTTGAGAAGAAATAGATTTCACTTTATAAAAGTAAATGATTCCATTGCCTCCATATTAAACTACAGACAAGAGAGATCTCTGCCATTCATGTCAAATTACTGGTAAGTGTTAAACTGGGAACAGATGTACATCAAGGAAAATTACTATTGAAAAAGAAAAATCTAGCTATTTGAAACTATAAAAATGAAGACTTAAGGAAAGGGAGATAAGTATTCACACATCTTCATGGGTCAGACAAGGTGAAATTCATTCCTGTGCACAAAGGTTTGAGTGGGATGTAATTGGTGCATAGATCCTATCTGGCCTTCTGATGAATTTCACCTGCAGTCTCCAAATAAATGGATGCACATTAGCTACTGCACAGTTGATTGCAAAACCAACCCATCTTTCTCCTTGGCTTATCTCAGCCCAACCATGAAAGTGCACATCCTAAACCATTCTTCCCCATTGTCCTGTTAAAATGGGCTTCATGAACAACTGAGTTTCCGCTCAGTGCATCCTAACTGCCACAATTTGGCAACCTCCATTCAAGAAGATCTTCCCCAAATATTTTCATTCCTGGCTACGACTTGTTGTAAAGATCAGTGTCAGACTGCCTTTTGTGCTGTTCACAGAGCAAACTGCAGACACGTCCCCGCCATACCTTAGTAACACTGGGCTCACCTTCCCATTTTGTCATCATCATGTAACACCACTGATTTCTGGTATTTTGTGAATAGAGCGATGGAGCCAAGATGGTGCCCTCAAAGTGCCCCTTTCACTTTTTATGAGTCCCTTGATACTTAAACTCCCTCATAACCCAGGAGAGGAGGTGCTGACTATGGTATCACTTCACTCATCATCTTTGACCTCAAAGTACCCCTTTGTCTAACCCAGCCTTGAACTCCTCCCTGAGCTCCCCACTGGAGCAGGTCCTGTTGGTCTCTCTGGAAAGTCCTTGCTCAGGTTGAGAATAGCACGCCCGTACACTGAAATAATCTATCTATCTGCACCCTCCAAACATAAATTGCATGGCAAACATCCTGTGATAACTACAAATCGCTTGGGGTACTCTGCTTGGGCAGTGTCCGAGCCCCGACCTCGATCAACCACTGTGGTCTATCAGAGCAACACAGCTCACAGAGCTATACGCTGTGCAGCCTCAGGCTCTTGCAGTACCACCTGGTTCACAACCACAAATCCTGGAGAAGCTGTGAAAACGGCATCTTGCAAACTGTATGAGCATGTAGCTTAAATAACGCTTTAATTGCTTTGGTCTCTAAAGTACAAAGAAGAAAAAGGGAAAAAGCAACAGCACTCTGAACTGCTTACTTACAGATATGGATACATTTAGCTTATTGTGTACAATAGTCTGTGCTTTCTAAAATGTCTCCATATTAAGAACTCAAGGAAATTGCCACTGAAGAGCTCTTATCTACACAGTATTATAAAAAGTCAGCAAAAGACTGATTCAGCCCTGATGGAGAAGTGCCTTGCAGCTCTGCCTGAGTGTGCAAGCGGAAGGCAGGTTCAAACAGGCTGGAATAATTATAATGAGTTGTTTGCAGTTCTGCTTGGCTGCGAGGTGTTTGTTATCGTGCTTTTTTAATTGCTAAGTCCTTCTGTAGCACAATTTACTTTAATTTGATCATTACAGTCACCAATGACATTCAGAAAGACAGAGTTTGTGTGAGATATGGTGACTACTGGAACAGTTACTGTCTACTGAGCAGAATAATATGCTGTGGAAAAAGGAAAATTCAAAAGGGGTTGCATCTATGAGACGCGAATATAAAACCTCATTGCAACAGTTAAAGACAAACCCCTCAAGCACCTGAAAGTTAGCTAGTGACACAATGCAGTAAGTCTACTTTGATCACATTTGCCATATGCGGAGAAAATACACAACCCAAATCAGGACTCCATCTATCTGCTGCTTTAAAAGGTAGTACAATAAATTGCTCTGCACTGAAAACGGTTAGGTGCCAAATGAGCCAGAAGGGAGCATCTGAACTGGGGGGCAGTGGAAAATGGAGATCTGGAACCATTTAAGAAAATTCCACGATAAAACATAAAAGCCACACTCCTACTATCAGAAAGTTTACCAACTAAAAAAATAACTTGTCTTAACAGAAAAGTGAGAGCAGCTAAAAGGTGTGTAAGTATGCAAGCATGTAAATCATGTATACATATCCACTTAAAGGCAGTGTGCATACATGGATATGTATTATAGATATATCGCATATACACATGCACTTACTGGACCAGAAAAAAGGTGATAATCATAAACACATATTTGAGACTTATTTAAGAAAACTGCTAAGAGAAGGAAAAAACAAACTGTACCAGCAGTTTATGGTGTTTCCTGCTCTCTTCTGTGATGCAAAGGAGTTTTTTAGGGGTTTGGTCTAATGTTTCCAAAAGGTCTTAAGCTTGTCATGGGATGCTGACAAGCATTTTCTGGACTGTGTTAGGCTGGAGACACAAGGTGTTTGCTCTTGTGGGTGTTTCTGACTTCAATCTTTACTCCATGGTTTTCTGAGACTGAGGGGAACTGAGATGAATAATCAGATTATCCTCTCTAGTCCTGTCTAGCCCAGCAAAAGGAATCCTAACCACAGTGTTAATTCATTATGGCAGGACAATACTGTCACAAATGATCCTGGAAGAGCAGAATTGTTTGATACATTTTTTTTCCAATGTTCAGGGCAACAAGTCAGGGACATCTTTCTAATCTAATATTAATGTTCCAGGACATTAAACAACAGCTATTTAAAGTTCAGCCTTTTCAAATCAATAAGAACAGATCACTTGCACTCAAGAGTTTAACTCTGAATAAGAAATATACCTAGAATGTGACAGTAAGCACAGAGCATCAAGATGCAGTGATGATTCAGGAGTGATGATTCAGCCTTGGCCACAGCACAGCACTCAAATTCTGATGCCCTGGAGAGGGGTCACGAGTACCACCAGGGTCAGGGCAAATCCGCAGTTCGGTGAAAGGCGCAGGGGAGCCATGTTTCCTTCTTCAGAGAGGAAGGCCTGACTTGATTTTTGTTGACAAGGGCAGGATTCCTCTCTCTGCATGTTGTCTGTCCAATATTTACATATCTCGGCCCAGATGATCCCAGAGGATCTTTGAGCAGCAGAGAGGTAGAGGCCAGTTCGTGCAATCTGCAGCAGTGGTCGAAGGTGGGCATCCCCAAGGGTGAGACCCCCACCACTCCCAGCCAGCCCCAGGGAGGACCCGAGATGCCTGTGCCAGGGGACAGGAATCTCGCAACACTTGTGTTGCCTTTCTCCTGCATAGATCCTTCAGCATTTAATATGGGTGAGCTGTGCAGACCCTCTTCCTCTGCTCAGCCACCTGCCTCCCTGGAAAACGTGAAAGCTTGATATCCTCATCCCTTCTGAAACCTAGTTGAGACAAACCTAAGCAATCGGGACAGATATTTTGTTGGAAATGAGACAGAAGCGGGGTAGGAACTATAGATAACTGAACCAGATGATAATCTTATTTAGAGAGGGATTTTATTTTGTTGATGACATTTTTATTCTGGGACAACAGAAGGGGATATCCTAAATCTTCCACTTCCATAATGATGCTTGCTATACAGCCTGCAATGAGTCAGGATGGCATCTGACATCTTACTGAATGGGCTACACACCAAGCCTTGCTTCCCTTATACAGGTTCCCTGTATAAGAAAAAGAGGTAAAGAAATTACCTTTTTATTAGACCCACTGATTAAGCTGAAAAACACCAAACAGACCTTGGAGGGTGAGGGGGTTGAAAGCTTCTCTGCTTCTCCAGTCATATCAGCTAGCTTACCAAAAGTTAAGGCCTGCCCTTACAGTCCTTGTCATGATTATAGTAGCTCCAAAAGTCTGTTATGAATGCTGATATCAATATCCACTCTAAACCTGACAGATAGATTAAAAGGGAGGGAAGTCACAAGACTAAGGTGGGCTTAAAACCAAAAATATACCCACATCTGTTTCAAAATGTGAAAGATGAGTTCACTGCATCCCAACTAGAAAAAAAAATCTTGGCAGCACAGTGACTACATTATTTCACTTCTTTTACAAACACGAAATAAACAGGTATGTGAAACTGCGTTGAAAACTGAATAACTGGAGAACAAAGGCATGAGAATCCTCAACATTAATTACAAAGCCTGTTGAAGTTTTTACTTCAGAAAACTCAGTCTCATCTTAGTCTAAATTTTCTGAAGAAAAATAATTTTGTAATGATTTTATATAAAGAAAAGGAAAATGTTTGATTGGACCAAGTCAACCTAAAACTCTGCATCTTTCTGAGTGATCCCAGTGAGCCACGTTACTTTCTTCTCATTCATTACAGTTTTTTTGCCCTCATTGGACTACAAGCCCCATGAGGCACTGAGATCCAGCTCTGCATAACTGTGGAGTATGGACTTACACCCCAAAATGTTATGGTGCCAACACAGGCACAGAGATTACCAATAACCAAATCCCAAAGTGTCAATACACTCAAACAAATTCCATCAGTCAGAGACAGTCAAAACATCTTAGAATAAAACGTGTTGAAACAATGCAACTTGACATTTATAGATCAATACATGCTTGAAGCTTTTGTTTTCCAAAAGTTTTGATCTTTTAATTTTTCATCCCAATTTGTAATGAAAACAAGTGTCTAAATATCAGAATTCCTCAAGGGAAACTCCATTTTTCAGTCTTCTCTAACAATAAGACCAAATTTTTCTACAGAAAGCTGTAGATATGTAGATGGGACCAGAATTTACTTCCTATTGCTCAGCTAGAAATCTGATTACATACCCAGAAGACTTCACAGGTTTACAACCAATCCCAGATTTGTCCTTTCCAACAAAGCTTGAACCCAGACCAGGTTAAAATCGTGTCTCAGATGCAGGAGGATCAGAAGTTTCCAAACACTTAGCTTCTTCCCTCTTGCAAACCCAAACGCTGCTGCAGAGGAGCTGCTGCAGGAATAGCTGTTGTCCGCAGACACGGCCCCGGTGCCAAGGTCCCCCGCACCATTTGGGTGTTGCACTATAACCAAATCCGTCATGCTCGCTTTGCCTCCAGCTGGACTAAGGGCTGGTTTCCTCAGCAAACTCCATGTGTCAGGAGACCTTCTACTTTAAAACTAGATTAGTTCTGCTTTACTGAATATCCAAAGCTTATGATATTTAACATGCTGAAATTTTATTGCCTTTAAGCATCATATTATAAGCACGTGAAGTTTCAGCAAAATTAAGGGAAAACTGTTTATTCTAAGAAATGCTTGGGTTGGCAATCCAATAAACTCTCTAATAAGTTGCAAATTTAAGTCATCACTGGACCACAACCAACAGTATAATTAGCCTGGTGTACACCTCAGCTCTTAATCATTGCACAAGGACCCTGTGACACACAGCTGAGTCTAACCATTCAAAGGACAGGACTGCAAGGTAGGTCCTCAAAAAATGAAAGTTTTGAGCCTTCAGTGATGCAGTCCTAAATTGCTATCATTTTCCATTTCTGCCCTGCATTATTATTATTGTTGTTCATTGAGGTTCATCTGTTGGAACAAAAAACCCAGAGGAGATGAGCCCATTACTGCTCCACGCATACACATAGCCAGGAACAGCTACTGTTCCCAAAAAGCAAGAGCAAACAGAATAAAAGGATGAGAGAAAAGCAATGAGAGAAGATACAACTTACCCCTCCTGATTTGGTGGATCACTGGCCTTCACCTTGGCATTGGTGTTTTCTTGGCTGTGCAGACAGGCTATTCTTTCACAAAGACAGAGCAGATTCACTCATTCATTTCACTACACTCTTCACAGTTAGGGAACAGGATGCTTGAAGTGCCACAACTTTGTGGCATACATATTCACCATTATCACTTGTTAAGGGCAAGGTGCTGTAGAAGGCATCTTGTAACTTTTCTCCATCTCATGCTAACAGGTTGAAAAGTTTAGGGGGTGGTACGGTGTCCTCTTGTTTTCTTCTCAACCATGTCCTAAAGCAAGAACTTCAGCTTCTTGTTGGGAAAAAAAAAAGTCCTAGTCCATATGGTGTCAGAAAATGATGTAGTTGCACTGCATATACCATGCAGTGTATGGTAAGAGATGAGAACAAAACCCACCACTAACTCCAAATTTTTCCATAAATAAAATGAATTCAATTGTTGGCTGGAAACAATTATTTGCTGTAGCCTCCAAAGGTATCTGGGCGAATTGCCTTTTATGCTTAACACCTTCCAGGCCTGTGCTCAGGCATTCTTCATACCGTGTGTACGGTGAACATAAAAGATCTCCGCTGTCTTCCACCAGCTTTACACTAGATAAAATCTGTTGGCTTTAATGAAGATGCACCTTTTTTTATATCTGTGTAAGTAAAAAGAGAACCAGATCCTCTCAGTGAAAATGTCAGGTTGCTAATGGTGTTCATTTTTAGTGTCGAAATAATGAGGAGGAATATCTGGCACAGAATTTCCCTGGCATAAGGAATAATACATAAAGATGAGATTCATCTCAGATATTTCTAGCCATCCAAAAGACACGTCCCAGCACCTTACATAGTAGATACACAGAGGGATGTCCATGAAGGATCCAATCTCTTTTAGATGTCTTGGGATGAGATAAATCTTCACTGGAAATGTTTCTCCCTCCCTCCATTGACTGCAAAGGAAATCTATATTAGTAGCTGAGACTAGAAAACTAAATTGAGATCAACCCCATCGCTGATCTCTGTATTTGTTAAGGACCTGCAAGGCTGCAAATGTTCAACTTCACTGTGCGACAGTGTTTCAGCCGTTCAACATCCATGGTGAGCCCAACTCAGGGAGCCTGCACCGACACACGAGCTAACGAGATAAGGGAGGGCCCCTGTCTTTCAGAAACACCCTCTCACAGCTTTGTGAGCAAATTTTTTTCATTATAACCGTACTGAAAAATCAAATCAGAATATTCCTTTGGTTGATCCCAGATGTTGTTTTTCTTCACAAGCTGCCTGGTGAAGTACAATATTTTGTTTACCCAGAAAATGAATACTTTGTTTCATGTTATTTGCTTTACTTTTATTTGTTTTTAAGTTAAGCACAGCCAGGGTTGTTCCCATCAAATTGAAAATTTGATGCCTTCTGTGCATAGTGAAACAAACATTTTTGTTCTTTTTTCCAAAACCAATCCTCAGCCAAATAGGAATAATTTGGTTATCGTGAAGTTTCAGTTTTCAACAAGGAAATTATTCATCCAAAGAGACTCGAAACATTAGGATCGTTAACTAATTGCAGCTTGTGATATCCCTAGTGCAGTGGTAAGAGGACATTTTCCATGTTATTAAATTCCAGCCAGGCTGTAATCAATGTATTTGCAAAGACTGATGAAGCATCAGATCTTTTGAACATGACCTTGTGCAACATATTCCAAGGCAGCAATTTACTGAAAAGAGCGGATGCTTTCTTTTTACCTTTATTAAGACCATTGTGTGTTGGCTGCTGCAAGCATTTAATCATGTTGCATGCTGCGACATTTGATGACACAAGGGGCTCTGAGGTCATGGAGATTGTGTTGCTTCATGTCACTGAGAGCAGCTACCCATTTATCCACCAAACATCCTATGACGTTCTTAAAGGTATCTGGCATGGTCTTGGCTGTGTTTGACACACAGCAACCAACTTCATCTAGCTTAAAGTACCATTATGCAAACTGCCTCTCAATATGCTCTGTAGAGATAAATAGAATTGCAAGTTAAAAGAGAAATCTATCAGGTGAGGGACAAAGTGGTCCAGGAGAGGAGAAAAGATACTTTCAGCTTGGAAATCAATGTGAGTGGTATTCTTCATGTCCGAAGCAGCCCATGAGAAGGGTCTTTCACCATAAAGGGGAAAGTGTTTATCAGAAGAAAAGGGGTTATGGAGTGCCACTATACATCACATCAATTGATAGTAGTGTGAAGCCTCACAGGGAGCCTTTTTGCTGGTGAGGGTTAGGGCAACACACAAGCCACTTTTCCAGGCAGATATAAATCATAAATCATAAACAGGTATCTACCCTGTGGTCCCTTAGGCATCAGTATCGTCTCCTTCACCCTGAGCAGGTTTTCACATGTTTCTAAATTCTGATCAAGTCCTAACACTCTTTGAGTTTGATCCCCCAAACCTCTGTCTGCTCATATGTCTTCTAAATCTGCCAGTTCTTACCGCTCACCAGAGGATTTTCTTCTAGAATGAGGAAATCAAGACCTTAAATCAAATTTCTCTGAGCTGAGTTTTTGCACGTTCTCTCCCTTATATGCCTGAATAATTCTGAGCAAAACATTTATTGCTGAGGTCTGCACCATATAACTTGACCATTGAAGTAGTGATGCACAAGACAGAGGAAAAGATATACTGGGCTAATGAACCATGCCCACATCTATGCTTTCTGCAAAAGACCTTCCAAGTGGAAATTATTGAGGTTTCCTCTGTGTCATTCTGTTTATCAGAAGACCTTAATCCTTCCAAATGTTTCACCACTGGGGTTTGATGTTATAAAGATGTCACAGGAAAAGTTTTGGAGTGCAAGATTTCAAGAGTTTATGAACATTTTAAGATGATGTTTGATTTTCCCTCTAAAATCACTTCTGTGCCCAACAACAGCTCTTTTGACTTCTTTGCTGAACGAGAACTCAGCATTTAAAAAAAAATAGAATCATAGAATCATAGA